>NC_057020.1:194753-307077 GCF_000002595.2 Chlamydomonas reinhardtii
TGGGGGCGAAGAGGATGCACGGCACGGGCGACGGTTCCTTCAGCATGAAGCCCGCGAGACCGGCGAAGCGGGGCACGCCAGACTGGGCGCCTGGAGGGAGGGCGTCAACGCGGCCAATGTGGTCCGTGATGAGGACAACCAGGCCACCATCGAGCGGGTAGGTTGGAGTCAAGGGCAGGGCCTGCTGCATTGACACTGCTTTGCCTGCTGCTTCATTCATGTTCAATGGTAACTGACCTGCATCGCTGTCGCCCTCGCCTCACCAACGCAGGACCGTGATGAGATGGGCAACTACTGGACATACAGGGCCATCCCCACGCTGGCCCTGGGCCCTGCGTTCACCATTCTCAATGCCAACCTGTTTGGGTCCGAGGACATGCGCCTCCAGAATGCCATGGACTCCCCCAACCAGCAGGTCCTGCGGCAGGCGCGCATCAACCGCACCAAGTTCACGGTGATCGCATCGGTGGCCGGCGAGTACCAGGCTTCCAACACGCAGTGCTGGGTGCCGGTGTTCATCGCCGGCCACGCTGCCAACGCCGAGCCCATCCGGGTAGGTGTTGGGATCTGACCGCATCTTGGCCCGTCGATCGCCAAATGTGCCATGTGGGCAGCTGGCCACCTGGGTTCTGACAGTTGGTCACATGCATTGTTCTGGCCGCAACACCAATTGCAGATTGCTTGCTTGCCTATGCTGATCCATCACTTGTTCCTTCCGCACTCGTGCACTGCAGCTCATGTGCTGGTTCAGCGAGGGCAGCCACTTCAGCCAGGCGCTCGAGAGGATCGCGGACAACCGCATCACCCGCCCCATCATGTTCGTGGGCATGGTGGACGGTAAGTCACGTGCTATGCTGTGCTTCAAGATTGTGCATCATTCACGTGCATGCGGCTGACGATCGCTCTGCACAAGCCGTGATCTCTGCAAGCCCGTAGCGCTCATCATGTGTATCCAGTGCCGAGCCCAACCCCATCTCCCTTGTCGCTTGTCGCAGTGAAGCCGGGCTCCCGTGACGCCTGCATCCGTCCCTTCGAGCAGAGCGCGCCTGCCTTCGCGCCGCGGAACCACAGCGCGCAGCAGGCGCAGAGCCGCGCAATCCAGCGCCTGTCTGCGCAGCTGCCCGCGCACGTCGTCAACAACACCAGGGTGCACGCGGACCTGCACTTCCGCATGGACCTGCCCAAGAGCATCTACCGGTCCTACGTGTAAGTTGCGTGTTAGCGCGCCTGCCATACCTTTGCATTCCACACGCGCAGTACTCACACCCGTGGTTGCCTGCTTAGATTTGCGGCCACTTCAGCACTTGCCCCACAACCGCGCTCATCTATGCCCTCCAATCGGCCCTACATCCTGCAGGTGCAAGGACCCGGAGTGCCGGTGCCAGGCCGACAACGGCGTGCACCCCAGCGGGATCATCCCGCCCCCACACGAGGCGCCCGATGAGGTTGTGCAGTGCCTCAAGTGCAAGGGCGACATGGCCGACACGCTGTTCCTGCAGGCCGACGCCACCAACCTGCGCACCGGCGCCGAGTTTGAGGTGAACATGATGGCGTCCATGGCGCGCGTGCTGGTGAGCAACCCCCTGCCCACGGCCGAGTACTACTCCGTGCTCATCAACATCGTGAACCAGGCGGACGGCGGCATCGGCGCGGCGGAGGCCATGACGGACGCCACCCAGCAGCTCAGCCTGAAGTACACGGCCGGCATCAAGCTCAACGACCTGAACGAGGTGCGTACGTCTTCGATAGGCCAGGGCTGTGATGTGACTCACGAGCGCATACGTTCCTGTGGGGTATTTCTGCCTGGCTGGAAAGTGTTCACGAGGCACTTGTTGCATAGCTTTGTTCCCCTCAAATAGGCGCCTTGTCCTCATTTGATCAATCCCACACTGCCACTAAATTTCATCTCCACATGCTGCATGACACGTTGCCTGCTCCTCAGGTGATGGCCGTCTACATGCCGCCGCTGGACAACAAGCCCGCTGTGTTCGCCACCCTGCACTATGTGTACACCATGGAGGCCGCCCGCACGGACTACATCGCGGCCTCGGTGGCGGACAACGCCAACGTGCTAGGCGGCGGCGGCCCCACCGCTGGTGGCGCATACGCCGCTGGCAGCGATGCCAACGGTGGTGCCACGGCGGTCCCCACGGCGGCCGCGGCCGCTCAGCCCCAGGCCGCAATCTCCGCCAACGGCGCTGCGGCTGCTCTAGCTGACGGTGCGCCTGGCATGGTGGCGGCTGCGGCACCTGTGGCACCGGCCGTTGGTGCGGCGGCGGCGGTTGCGCGCGGAGCGGCGGCAGGTGTGCAGCACGAGGCGACGTGCTCATGCAGCCGGTGCAGCAGCCCTCGCCGGCTGCGTACGCGCCCCCTGCTGCCCTGGCGCTGGCCCAGCACGGTGGCGCCAGCGAAGTGTAGCAGCCCGTGCCTGCACCGCCGCCCCGCCGCCGGCTGTTTCAGGGCGTGGCGCCGCAGATCACCAGCAACGACGTCGAGCTGCTGAGCGGTGGCAACTCCAGCGAGCTGGCGGACAGCGGTGCCTCCGAGTGATGTGCGTGGTCTGAAGGGCTTTTCAAGCGGGGCAGTGGCATGTCATGGACGGGGCGGGCTGGTATTCAGGGTGCATTTGCCTTGGGCGTTACTAGGGACTGATTCCTTTCAAGGCGTGTGCTGCGAGTTTTGCACCTGCTTTATATTCACATGCATGTTGATGACAGATGTCTCTCGCTTTGTTCTCTACCAGTCTTGCGGCTTCCTCCATATGGGAACCCGGCATAGATCATGACGTGCTGCAGCCGTACGACAGATCTACGATCATGTGTGCTTCTGAAATTGGCACCACGCTTGGGAGCGCAGAACCTAGGTCGATCCTTGGGTGGCAGTGTCGTGTGTGGCCGTCGCATGCACCCGCTGTTACGTGTGCCAGCGACCCGTGCTGCTGTGCCTTGCCTCCGCTGTTCGGACTTGGCCTTTGCCACATGCTCTGTGTAGCGACGTGCTGCCTGCTGTGTAAACCGGTTCGGCTGTGTTGCAAGGTCCCGCCCACGTCATGCCTTTCGCTCTTCGGAACCGGCCCTGCTTCGCCTCTCCTACGCCTGCGTGTTCACTCCCGCCGCCTATGGACGCTGTACATCTTCTAAGCAGCCCTCCGTCACCTCTACTCAACAGCCCTGCCCTCATGTGCACCCTCCCTCCCTCAGCCGACATACACTCCGCTTCGCCTCCCACGCGTGCCTCCCACGTCTCTTGACTCCTTAGGGGCACGCCCCGTGGATCGCATGGCGGTCCGCTAGTGAGGTGGTGGGACTCGCTGGAGATGGCTATGATGAGGCCGGGATGCTCATGACTCACCTTGAATGTTCATCATGGCCCTAAACCCGGTCCTAAACCAAGCCCTAAAACCAGCCATAGCCTCATAATGCCTGAGCTCATCATGCCTCAGCTACAGACCGAAGAGCGACGCCGCGTGCAAGCGCAGCAAATTCTAGCCAATTACAAAGAGGCCAGACCTCGGACATACGGTCGAACCTGGACGCCAGACCAGGAGCGGCTGTTCCTCCCCTGTCCACCCCTCCGCATAGGCTGTCTGGTAGCCCCGCTCCCAGGCGAAGGCTGGCGGCTTGCTGGTGAACATGGTGATGAGGTGGTTCTATCCTGACGTGCCCCGCCGCCCACAGCCCACACATGAACGAGATGCTGACCCCCAGCTTCTTGGCTGGCAGGTCGAAAGGCTCAGGCGTATCTGAGCTCCTTGGCGCCCTGGCTGTCCCCGTCTAAAGGCTGCACCAGCTGCTGCGGCGCACGTGCTACGACACCGCTTTTACCAAGCAAGATGCAGGACGGCCTCGACGAGCCCTCATCAGGCATCCGGCATCCGCCCTCGTCAGGAGGACCGCCGGCACTCACATCTGCCCCCATGCATGGTGTTGCGACCCGCGCGTTATGCCCCTACCTGCTGTGCACTTCATGCTATACTCCTCGACATACCGCCAGGCATCGGCAAGAGCGTGTTCCTGCTGGACCGGAGCTAAGGCACGAGTCGAGCCGGGACGCCCGTGCCCGTATATGCCTGGCGATTAGGTCGGCACTGGTGACACAATGACACCTGATTGCATGTTATGACACCAGGTGCTCTTATCTTAGAAATATGCGTAGATATTCCCCACAAATCCGGCGAAATCATAGACGTTTTTCAGGGTTTGGCTGACAGGGCTCCTGGCACCCCCATTTCTACGATTTTGGGGGGTTTGGGGGGCGTATTGGGGAGTTTTTTTAGGGTTCAGTGGGGCTCAGTGGGTGATGGCCGGGTGACGGCTGGGTGATGGCTCAGTCGTAGGCTCAGTGGGACTGACTCACTCACTCTACCCTCCCGACGGTGCAGGGACGTGACGTCAACTCCGCAACCAACATCCGGCACGCGCTGGTGGAGATGCTGCTGGGGCACAAGCGACCTCGCTGCAGACTGGCGGCGGCGGCGGCGACGGCGGCGGCAGCGGCAGCGGCAGCGGCAGCGGCAGCCGGGCAGCGGCAGCAGCGGCGGCGGCAGCAGCGGGGGCGCGTGCGCGCATCTTGGTAGCGGAGGGGGCGGGAAAGGCCACGTGGAGGAGGAGAGCGCAGCGCCGCCCAAGAAGCGGCGCAAGCGCGCAGGCTGAGGAGCCGGCTGGTGTCTAGGTGGCGGTCCGCGGTGGGGCTGGCAGGGCATGCGTAGCGACATGACAAGTAGTGCGGCTGTTGACAACTGTGCTGCGTCTGGCTGCGGTTGGCTCTGCTGTGGCATCGCGACTGCTAGATAGGCACCTGGTTTGGCTATGTGCGAAACCGACCCCGGCTATGTCCGGGCGATGAGGTTGTTCGGCCTCAGACTGTGGAGGGGCTCAGCCCCTTTTCTCGTGACCGGGGAACACTTGTCAGGCCAATCTGGAGGTCCATCTACGCTGCCCGCCCCGGCCCCCCTTCTATGATACGAGCTCTGAATTACACGGAGACAGTGTAAACACTAAATTAGAGGATGGGTGCGTGGCGCCCATGGGCCCCGGGCTGAGGGCGAACGAACGCAAGGTGAGAGGCGGGAGAGTGGAACGTGCGCACGCAGCTTGCAGCCGCGGAGCGTGTGCAGCGCACTGAGGCGTGCACAGACCCGTGGCTCTGGGGATAGCGTGCAACACGACCAAGCAGACACGGCAGCGATGTTACTGCATTTACGGCGTGCGCTGGAATGCTACGGCGTGCTGCTGAGGCGTAAAGATGAGCTGCGGGCGACAGCAGCCGCACAGGCAAACTGCAACGTTGTGACACAGTGTGCGCTGCCGGGGTAACTGACATGCGAAGTTGCCGACACGAACCATGTGCCGGTTGGCGGGTCGGGGGCGGAGCCCCTATATATTTTTGGGGTGAACGAAACGGTGGCAGCTGGTTTCGGCAATTGGATGAAGCCATGTTTCGGGTTTCGGCCACTGGCGCCGCACCTGCGTTCGTAAGATACGGTACGAGCACTGCGCTGGGGGCACTCTGGGTAGTCAGACTGCTGCTGAACTAGTCAGGTGTCCAAGACTGCAAGATGGCCACCCTCCCGCATACACGTGGAGTTGTAGATGCGGAATCGGGTATTGACAAGGCAAGCCTTGGAGCTGTCAGGCAGTGCTCGTATCTTACGAAGGCAGGCGCGGCGTCAGTGCCGAAACCCGCTGCTGCCGTTTCGCTTACCCCAAAACAGTTTCACACACCCCTAGCTCATGTTTGCGGCTCAGCAGCAACATGCGCTCTCCTCTTTGCCGCTTACCCTCCTCTCTCTTTACTTGCTAGCAATGGCATCAACGTCTGGCTGGTTTAGCATTCGCATCCGCATCAGTAATTTTACACATGTCCGTAACACGCCGTAACATGCGGGACACGCACAGTATACACCGTGCTGTTGGGTCTGTGCACGCCTCAGTGCGCCACACGCTCCGCTGCTGCAAGCCGTGCGCCCACGTTCCACTCTCCCGCCTCCCCCCTTGCATTCGTCGCTTGGCCCCCAGCCCGGCGCCCCTGGGTGCCACCCACCCTTGAGCATACCTTGAAGCACGCCGTTGTATCGGTATACTGTCCATACTATACAGCCATGGCCTGGACCGGGAGGCCCTTATGAATGCGGATGTTACAGAGGGGACAGTCCCAGCACCCGAAGACGCCGAGACGTCACATGCTATCAGGGCCCAACTTGACTCCTTATGGCGCCAGAAAGAGACCGCATTCAGTAAACTGTAGCCCTGCCACGCGACACCGGCTAGGCGACCTGACATCTAACAATCGAAATCGCTCCTTGTGCAGCGAGCACCCAGGGATACGCGGCGAGTGCGATAGTGCCTTGGATGCCCCTCGCCTCGGATGCCCCCGGTCGGCTGCACAGTGACATTCCGCTGGCGAGGGTGGGCTGAAGGCTCTGCAGGTGTTTGTGTCGGGCGTGTGCCGTGTGAGCTTTGAATGTGGAACCTGGGCTTGGGACAGCCCGGCGGTTCGCGGGCTGTGGGACATCTGCACCGTGTACCATATACCGTAGATGGATAGCGAATGCACGTCTGCAAGGTGTTGGCAGAGGTCTGCTTTGCTAACCGCGGCCGTTGAGGCCGCACGCGGATGGGCCCGGCGTGTCGTTCTTACGTGCCGGGTAACTGCTGAGGTGTGTAAAGCTGTACGCCCACTTTGCACCAACTGCAATTACTAGCTGCTTTATGACTTGATGCCTTTGGCTCGAGGGTCCTGACGCGCGAGGCTGCAATTACATGTGCTGAAAGTTTGAAAATGCCCTTAAAAGGCAAAATGTCCAACTAAGAGCCTTAAGGAAAAGGAATTGGCAGGGAAGCCAATAGGAAGTATGGTCGAAAGCGACAGCTAACCCCGATGCGACTGCGGTGTCGGGGCCAGCTTCCACCACCGTGCTATAGCCCCGCTCGCGGGCCGGCTGGCGTCGCCAGCCCAGCCCGGAGGCTACTCAGGAATGACGGTAAACCCTGAAATTACTCCATATGATGAGCAGAGCGAGCCCGCCACAGGCAGACCAGCGCTGAAGTCGACCGGGCGTACTTTCAGCACCGACACCGGCGAGCTGGCGCCGCCCTGTGCCCACTCCGACCCCTCCCCCCACCAGCCCCACCCTGCGGCTCCCCTCAACTCCTCACTTGATGCCGACGCCAGCTGCCCCGGCGCGGCCGTGTGGCTTCCCGGCGTGGCTGACCGCATCATCTCCTTCCTGGCGCCCACCGACATCTGCCTGGTCATCCGCCCGCTGTGCCGCGCCCTGGCCGCGCAGTACGCCGCCCACACCACCGCGCACCTCTCACACCCCGTGCACCCCGCCATCTTCGCCGCGCACTGGGACAACGAACGGGCGCTGCGGCGCCTCGGCCTGGCCCGTCGCCAGGACCTGATCCGCCTCGCCGCGCGCTCCGGCGTGCTCCCAAACCTGCAGCTGGCGCTGCGCGTGTGCGGCCTGGCGGCGCCGCCGCCTCTGGCGCTGGCTGCGGCGGCGGCCGGCGGCCACGTGGCGGCGTGTGAGCTGCTGCACGACCTGGGCGCGCCCTTTGCGAATGCGCTCTCCGCGGCGGCGGGCGGGGGGCACCGGGTCTGCTGCGAGTGCCTGCTGGGGCGGGGGTGCGCCTGGGACGAGGCGGCGGTGCGGGCGGCGGCCAAAGGCGGGCACGTGGAGCTGATGGTGTGGCTGCTGGAGCGCACGCCACAGCCGGGGCAAGGGCAGATGCTGGGGCAGGGGCGTGGGCGGGGGCAGCAGGAGAATGGTCAGGCAGGAGAGGGGCAGAAGGGCCAGTCAGCGCACCCGTTTCGCCGGTCGGCTGCTCCTGCCAAGCGCGTGCCTGGCAGCGCCGCCACCGCCACCGCCACTGCCACTGCCACTGGCAGTAGCAGCACGGGCGGCGTGGACCCGGTGCTACTGCTGGAGGCAGTGGCGGCGGGCTGTAGCCTGCCGGAGCTGCAGCACTGGTACAGCGCCTGGTTCGGGCCGGCGGCTGCGGCGTCCACACAAACCCAAACACCATCCTCAGCATCATCAGCAGCAGCAGTACCAGGAGACGATGGACCTTCTGGATTGGGGCTGCTACTCCGTCGCGACCGCTACCCGCCGCCGCCGCCCGAGCTCCTACAACAACAGCCGCAGCCGGGCCGCGCAATGCGGGGCTGGAACCGGCCGGGCTCCGCCGCCGCCCGCCGCCGCGCCGCCAGCCCCGCCGCCCGCCAGCTGTCCCGCGCGCAGGACCACCATGAGGCCGTGTGCGGGCTGCTGGCCGCCGCCGCCGCCAGCCCCACCCCCGACTGGCAGGCCAAGGTGGCGTGGCTGCTTCGCGAGCTGTGGGCGGACGCGGCGGCAGTGCTGGCGCTGGCGTCCGGGCGGGAGCCGCCGGCGCCTGCGGAGCCGCCTGCCCCGGGGGGCGCATGGCCCGCGGCCGAGCAGCAGGTGCAGCTGCAGCGGCAGCAGCGGGAGCTGCGGGAGCGGCGGGGCAGCGCCGCTATGGGGCTGGTGGCGGAGGCCGCGGCAGGGTGTGGTGCTGCAGCCAGTGCTGCAGCCAGTGCTGCAGCCAGAGCTGCTGGTGCCGCTGGCTCGGCGTCTGCCACTTCAGGGGCGGTGGGGCGGCTGCGCTGGCTAGCGGCGCATCTGGGCCCGGAGTTTGCTCCGGACTCGCGGGCGGCCGAGGCGGCGGCGCGGGCGGGCGACGCGGCGGCGCTGTCCTACCTGCGGGGCGTGGGCGTGAGGCTGGCGGACGGGCAGGTGCGTGCGTGCGTGCGTGCTGCGGAAGCACATGGGGAGCGCTATGCATACCTTGTATGGTGAATGCGGGCTGCGGGCGGAGCGATGTGGCACGACGACACCGCGCTGTCGTCCCAACACCCCCGTGCCTCAACACACACTGCAGCTCAGCACCGCTTGCCCCCCCCCCCGGCGCCCTTGCCCTTGTTGCTGTACACCTCGGCCGCCGCTAGCCTTCCGCAACCCTAAAGCCTGGCCTTCTCACTGGCCGATCCCTGCGCCCGCCCCCGCTGCAGGTGGAGCTGCTTGCTGCGGACTCGGGCTCGGTTGCGTGTCTGCAAGTGCTTGAGGCCTGGTGGGCCAGCCAGGAGCCAGAGCGGGGCCCGGAGCTGGATGAGGTGGCGGCAGCGGTGGCGGGCCCAGGCCTAGGCCTGGGCGCGGCGGCTGCTGCTGCTGCTGCTGCTGCCGGCCCCGACGGCGGGCGCAGGGAGTCCCGGCTGCACGCCAGCACGCCGTTCCGCCTGGCGCGTCACGGCCACACGGCGGCCCTGGACTGGTACTTCGCCACCCGCGACACAGACAGCTTCAGGTGGGGAGCGGGGGCGGGGGTTGGAGGAGCTGGGTGGAGCTGGGCGGGTGTGTAGCTGTGCGGGTGTGGGGCACTGCACTGCACTGCAGGTGAGCCGGGCATGGGGAAGTGGCGGCCGAGTTCAGCCAGGGCAATGCAGGGAAGCATACGGTCTTGCGTGTCTGTCGACAGAATGCTCCTCGGAGGCTCAGCGGCTCTCGCTCTCTCCTCCTCCCCGCCCGCCGCCCCATGCTGACGCCCCAACCTCCCCCACCCGCTCGCATCCACAGCCGCTCCGGGCTGCTGCGCTGGGCGGTGCACAGCGGCCGCCTGGATACGGTGGTGTGGATCCTGAGGCGGGCGGCGCGCGGAAATGCGCCACTGCTGCCGGAGCTAGCCCAGGAGCTGGACGTCGGGGCCGCCGAGGCAGTTGGGGCTGCAAGAGCCGGTGGCAGTAGCGGGGCGGGCGGCGGCGGCGGCAGCGGCCGTACTGCCGTGCTGTTTGACGTGGGCGGCGAGATCGGCGACTGCGGCTGGCAGTTTGATGTGAAGCTGTTCGCCCAGGCGGCGGCGGCAGGCAATGTGGAGGTGCTGGGGCTGATACGGCGGCTGGCTCCGGAGCTGGGGGTGAGAGTGCAATAGTGCATGCTCGTGCCCATGAGCCCCTGACTGCGCAGTCGCATGGGCGCCTGCCTGCGACCCTGAGTGCACTCTTGCCGGGGCGCCCTTGACCCCCACCTAGCCTTCAACGTCCCCTCGCCCCCTGCAACCTTCCCCGGGTCATCCCCGCAACTTCTCCTCACTGCAGCCTGAGGCCGCACACGCCTGGTTGGAGCCTGCGCGCTCCGGCGACCTGCTCACGCTGCGAGCCCTGGGCCAGCTGGGCTGCCCCGCCGACGGCCGCGGCGACATCTTCACGCGGGCCGTGTTCGCGCACGGCATGGCGGCGCCGCTGCCGGCCCTGCGGCTGATGCTGGAGGAGGCGCGCGTGAGCGTGTGCTGGAATGACGCGGTGGCGGCGGCGGCGAGGCGGCGGGCGGATGCGTCGGAGGTCGTGGCGTGGCTGGCGGCGCAGCAGGGGCGGCCGGAGCGGGCGGGGCAGGGGGTGATTAAGGAGGAGGTGTTTTGGAAGCCGTCAGCTGGGGCGGCGCCGGCCGGGGTGCAGGCTCGCAAGCCGAGGTGTGTCGTGCAGTAGTGGTGATGGTGGTGACGTGGTGGTGACAGTGCGACGGACGTGCTTTTGCGGCGCGGCACTGGACCTAGCGATGAACTGTAGAGTGTGGGTGGGGGGTGGGGGGCGGGGTGTGTGGGGGGTGGGGTGTGTGTGTGTGTGTGTGGGGGGGGGGGGGGGGGGGGCTTCGGGTACCTGCGAGTCATGCACTTGACCGAGAGTCGACCAGGTACCTTCATGCAAGTCAATCTTTCATAGTCAACCGTATGTGTAGAAATACAAAGGACGTGTGCAAATAGGCACGAAACTATCTCGAACAGGCTCTCCCCTGTAAACCCGCACGCTGTAAGTTAAGTTTTGCAAGTCAAACATTAAGCAGTAGTATGGCAGAGCCGATGGAAGCGAGCACATCTGGAGGGCGCGCCGACGGGCGAGGCGCCGAAGAGTTCCGCAATGTTTGTAAGCCTTTGCATTACAATGAAGAATTTAAATTATCGTACTCATGTTATGACCGGTCGCGAGGTTTGTACACGACGAGCGAGCCGGCATTATGCAAACTTCCTGCTCCCGCAGTCTTCAAGACGCGAGTGCTCTCACAAGCGAAAGGCTCGGCATATGTAGAATTTGGTACATGTAAAGCCATGGTCGGCGTGTAAGTTAGGGACCCGTCCGCCGGGTGGGGTGGGAAGCGGGTTTGCACCGCGGTAGCTCACACGCGGCGCCTCCCCCCGCCCTCTCAGCCAACACGCCACCGGCTCAAGCTCTGCTTCATGTAGAGTTATTCACATACGCAGCCGGCAGACCCACCCACCCCGCGCTGCTGCTTCTGCCCCCTGTCGTTCCTTCACCGGCCCTTCAGGTTTGGTCCGCGGCAGAGCGAGGTGAAGCTGGGGTTCACGGACACGGGCCGGCTCAACTGCGAGGTGCGGTTCACGTCCTTCGCCGCGGCACGACTCAACAAAACAGAACTGGTAGGTTGGAGGGCTGAGGGCGGGTGGGTGGGTGGGCAATGACGGTGCATTCGATGGACTGCTGACTGAGGGCGGCGGTGCGGCGGGGAGCCTGCGGACCCCGAAGCAGCAGAAGCAAATGGCGGAGACTGCCGGCGTGCGCGCGCGCGCGCGCGTGCGTGCGTGTGTGTGTGCGTGTGTGTGTGTGTGTGTGTGTGTGTGTGTGTGTGTGTGTGTGTGTGTGTGTTTTTGCGTAAGTGTGTCTCAGGGAGACGTAGCGCACATGGCTCACGTCACACAACACGTGTCACACACACGACAGGGCGCCCTGGAGTCGTCTGCGGCGGCGGCGCTGCAGCAGGCGCTGGAGGCGGCGGTGCAGCTGGACAAGTTCCCCAAGGTGGGGCTGGGTGGAGGGAGGGGGCCTCCAGGGCGGGTGGGAGGGGCAGAAGTCGATTGGGGAGTCGTTTGGGGGATAGGGGTGGGGTTATGCAATAATGCAAGCCAGGACCAAAGTGCACTGGACTGCACTGCAAAGCTACTGACACATGCGGTGGAGGGTCAGGGCATATGGGGCGGGACAGAGCTTTGGGTAGCTTGTGGGCTGCTACCCGCCCTGGGCTGCTGTGTGTGCGGGAAGGCACTCGGCGGGAGCCGCGGGTCCTGGCGGGCCTGACACGAGCCAGCATCACCCGGTCCACAGACACGAGCACCTCCCGGTCACATGCCGTGCTGGGGCCGCGGCTATTCGCGCAGCCTTCACACACCCCCCCCCCCACACACACACACATGCCCCTGCACCCCGTCAATCACACGCCCATCTCCCCTCTGTGCTCCCCTCGCCCCCGCCCCCTACACCCCCTGCCTCCCTCCCCCCGGACCCCTTAGGTCTACTTCTTGCACGGCACTCTATTGCACGTAGCTAGCAGCGCGGGGATGGGTATTGTTCGCGTCATACTTGCGCCGCGCCTGACCGCCCCCTGCCTCTGCCCCACTCTGTGCATGCGCGGCGCGGTATCCGGTGCGGCGCCTGCGCTCGCGGCGCGCAGGTGAGTACAAAGCAAGTCGGGTATAGGAAAGTCCAGCGGCGGTCGCGTTGCACTCGCATCCGCATATGCATCCGAGCGCTACTGAGCTATACGTGATCGTCTTACTGACGTTACTACAATACGATCAACCTACTTAGAATAGTCGTTAGACAAAATGGGAGAGCAGCAGCAGCAGCCTTCGGCGGGTCTACGCGCTGGAGCTGGCCGCTGGACTTCACGGACATCGGTAACAACGCGTCTACGCTGCAACTGTACCTGCCTACGACTTCACTTCTTAATTAATCATGAATGTAACCCCCGGACCCCCCTCCCTGCAGTCTGTGTTCGACGTGTCTGCGGTGGTGCTGGAGGGCGGCGGCGGCGACACGGGCGCGCTGGTGTGCGGGGCCAGCCTGGCGCTGGCGGACGCGGGCGTGGAGGGGCTGGACCTGGTGCCGGGCTGCGGGGTGGTGAGTGGAGGGTGGAGTGGTGGCAGGGTGGTTGTGTGGGTGCGTGGGTGCGTGGGTGGGGGTGGAGGTGGAAAGGTGGGGGCGTACGGAGGTGGGGGTGGAGAGGTGTAGGTATGGGAAATGCAGGAGCGCGTTTGGGGTGTGTGGATGGTGGGTGTGTTGGCATGCGTGCCGGGCTCTGTCACGATGTTGATGTCGGGATCCCGCCGCCGCGCCCATTACCTGCCCTCCCCCTTCATGTCGCCACCTCACCACCTCGCCACCACACCACCGTTCGCCTGCACCTCAAACGCGATACATCCAACACCCCCCCATCGCCCCCCTGCCACACCTCTCCCCCGCCTCAGAGCAAGACGGCCGCCGGCGAGCTGCTGCTGGACCCCAGTCCCGAGGAGGCGGCGGCGGAGGAGGCGGGCCTGGTGCTGGCGGTCATGCCGCAGCTGAACGAGGTGCGCGGCGGGCGGTCGGGCGCTGAACTGCCGTCCCCACGCCCCTGCTGACCCCTGCTGGCCTCTGCTGACCTGTGCTGACGTGTGCTGGCCCTGCTGGCCTCTGCGGCGGCCGCCTGCCCCCGGTTCACCCTGTCTTGTCATGCGTCCTCGTGTCTTTGATTGGGAATGGTGGAAACAACCTCCTCTCCCCCCCTTCGCCTGCTGTCTACTTCGCTACACTTCTCTGTACCAATCCCTGCACCCCCCCCCCCTTCCCTCGCCCCCCCCCCCCCCCCGCGGCTGCAGGTGACGCTGCTGTCGGTGCGCGGGCGCTGGGCGGACAGCGAGCTGCAGGCGGGGCTGGAGCTGGCGCTGGGCGGCTGCGGCCAGCTGCGGGCCAGCATGCGGGAGTGCTTGCTGGCGGCGCTGGCGGAGCCGAGAATGCCGGCATGATGGGGCGGCGGGGAGAGGGAGGGAGCGGGAGGGAGAGGGAAGGGTGGAGGGAAGGAGGGAGGGAAGGAGGGAAGGCGAGAGGCAGGTGGGAGGGGCATGGGGTTTGGCTGCACACGTGTGCGCAATGGGGAGGGTGTCGGTGGTGGTGAGGTAAGGGGGGTTGTGGGGCTTGAGCTCTGTGTACGCGCGGTTGCGTGTGAGGGGCCGGGGCTGAGGCGCTGGGACTTGGTAGGGTCGGGCTTGTGTACGGCGCAGGGGAGCGGAGGGGCACCACAGGAGGCGGGGCCGCCCGGGCTGGCGCCCGCCGCGCTTGGCCGGCTGGGAGGCAGAAGCTAGCACCGGAGTAAGACTGGCGGTGGGCGTGGCGGCGGACAAGGGTGCGCTTCTGGCGGTGGAGGTGCAGCTGCGAGGTGCAGGCGGTGGTGGCGGTAGCGGTGGCTGTGGCGCCGTGGCGGTGGTTCGCTGTAGGGGCGTGCAGATGGCGCTGCCCGCCTCGCCTGCATGGTGGTGGTTGTGGGAGGGGGGGCCGACGACACGGCAGGTTGGAAGCAGCAACAGGCGCAAGGCTGTGGGCTTCGTGCCGCTGCAACGGCCGCTGAACTGCCGCAATGTGCGTGGGCGACAAGGCAGCTCGCTCTGCGACAGGCAATGGGGCGGCCATTGCATGCGCAGGGGCGCGCCAGCGGGTTCCTCAGCTCCTCAGAAGTTGGGCCTGTGCTTAATGAAAGCACCCCGGGGAAAAATGGTGGGGCCCAAGCCCTGCGTCCCAAACGCTCTGAGCAGCTAGGGGAAACATGCAAGACGAGTGGGTCTTGGGGCTCGTCGACACGTCGGCACAGATTGTGAAGGGAGACACAAGCCATCGGCGGTCAGGCGCATGCCCCTTACTTCGCGGCCCCGTTACAATGCTACACGACGATCGAGGGCTTCCTCCAGAGACACTTCAATAACGATGCGGCGATGTCCCAGGTCCGCGCACTTGATACGAAACGACGCCCTTCAAAGGGACTCGAGCAAACTTGCGTCACCCCCGCTGTACGCGGGTACGACACGCGTGAGCTTGCGCGCAAGCCAACTTCCTTCCATTGTAGCACAGATGGTTATGGTATGAATAACCGCTTCTAGTTCTAGCCCGCAGCTGATGCGCCGCAGGAGTCCTGCCCGGTCCTGCGACTTCTCTTCACTGACTTGCGCCGGGCTGGGTCCTACTCCAAACGACCGAGTTCTTCTTGGCCGAAATGATTTCGATCTGGCAGCATAGCGGACTGAAAACCTCCGTGCATTCCTGGACGTGTTGAACGAGGATGACAAGGAGGACCCCGTATTCATGCTCGTGTTTCGGGCGCAATAAGCGAGCGAGGGCTATCACGGCCACATGAGAGCGGGGCTGCTGAGCAACACAATATTTCGCAAGATCGGATATGTGCATGCAGTCAAAGCATCCCACAATACGCACGCAGCGGCGGTGGGCGCACACCGGCAGTGGGCAGCCCGAAGGGTTCGTGTGCGTGTCGGCGAGCCACGCTGCATGTGCTTACCTTCTGCCGAAGCTCTTCACAACAAGTGCTTCCCGCCGATTGTGCATCCACTCATTTCCCAACACGTACAACAAAGGAAGGTGGCATAGTGCAACACACTGCGTCACGATGGTTTCGGCCTCCCAAATTATAGTGCCGATAGGTGCAGCTGCAGCTTCGGTGCTTGTGGGCCTGGGAGTCGGCAGGTAAACTTGCAATTGAGCAAGTCTGCGGAACCCAGGTCGCATCGACATGCACTGCGAGATCACCTGCCGACTCGCCTTGCGCGCTTCTTTTGTCTCGGCCGTCAGGCGCACGGCTGGCGGCGTGAACCTGCGGCGGCAGCTAAATGGCAACCACAAGTGGCTGAACCGGCAGGTGCGGCCGGCCGGGTCAAGTGGGGGATGGAAGGTGGGGAGCCGGAACGTCACGCGGACCTCTCGGGGGTCGCTGTCTCAAGCCGCTGCCGCAGCAGTCCTGTGCCACTACGTCACGCGGCTGTTGCGGCTGGCACGGGCGTGTCAGAGCATTGCCGCCCGGCGCTACCCAACACAGCCCCGCAGCCTCGCGGGCCTCGCACATGTCCGGCCGCCGCCCCTGCCGCCGCCCTGCCTCTGCCTCCACCCGCCGCCCCTCTCACACACGAGCACACACGCCCGCACTAGAGCACACGGTGCACGGAACACGTATGCACACAAACACACGCACACGTACATGCAGTCGCGTTGCTGCCTCGTACACATAGTCCCTTGCGCTTATCTTTCCTTGCGCTGTGCCTCACCACCGCCCGCCTACGCACACACATGCCCGCCCGCACACACGCCTACGCCCGCACACAGGAGCGGCAGGTGGCCAGTGCGCTCATCCAGGCCGGCAAGGGCTACCTGTTCAGCAACTGGCCGCCGCCGGGTGAGCAGGGCGGGAGAGGGGGGCGGGGCGGGGCGCGGGAAGGGGCGGGGGGCAGGGTTTGTTGGCACTATTCCCATGAAGGAACCAGGGGCACGAGGGCGCATGACAGCGACATGGTGGGACCCAGGCGATGCGTATGCGTATGCGTGCGTGTGTTAGGGTGAGTGGCGCGGCGTTCAGTCGTTTGCATGTCGAGGCTAACGGAGACGGAACTGACGCCTGTCCATTTAGAGGCGGCAGGGGATCTATTGACCTCTCATGTGTGTGTGTGTGTGTGTGTGTGTGTGTGTGTGTGTGTGTGTGTGTGTGTGTCATGCAGGTGTGCATGACGCGGAGAAGCGGCGACTGCTGGCGGCGGCGGCGCGCGGCGTGGACAGCGCCGCGGCGGCAGCGGAGGCGGACCGGCTGGGTGCGTGTGACCGGGGGTGCTTGAGTGGGTGGGTGGGGTGGCGGGGTGCAGGTGTGTGTGGAGCGGTGGGAGGGATGCAGGTGTGAGATGGTATGTGGTGGACGTGACGACGAGGTGTGGGTGTGGGTGCGTGTCCCAGGGGCTGAGGGGGCAGGGCGGCAGCGAGAGTGGCAGGCAGATAGGGGGAGGTTGGGGGGGGGGGGGGGGGCAGAGCGGCACAGCAGGGCCCATTGCACATGGCTTGGGCACCGCAGCAGGGGATCAGGCGGCAGGCGTCTTCGGACAAGCAGCCGCGGGTGTTGCGTGCTTACCCCCCACACGCGCTCACACGCCCCCACCGCCCCGGCACCTCCTCCTGCTTCTCTGTCGCAGCTGTGCTGGTGCCGCCGGCCGCGCCGCAGGAGCCGCGGGTCATCGAGGCGCACGGCGACAGCCGAACCGACAAGTACTACTGTGAGCGGCAGCGGGGGGGGTGATGTGGCGGTTAGTGGTGGTGGTGGGGCGCATGGATGGACGTAACGTTCTCCGGAATTGGGACGTGGCTGGGTGGCTGCGCTCCACACGTACACACAGACCTCGCCACTTCACTAGGCCCGGGCTTGGTCCCCGTCCCCTCCCCCCTGGCTGGTAACGCATCATGTTCCGCAAGATGGTCTACCGTCTACCACTTCCTTAACTAATTATGGATGTAACCCCTCTGGCTACGACTTCACTTCGTAAACTTAATGCATGTAACCCCCCGACTGCCCCCCCCCCACTAACTCATCATGAATGTAACCCTCCCAGGGCTGCGTGATGACGAGCGCAAGGCGCCCGCGGTGCTGTCGCACCTGAACGCCGAGAACGCCTACATGCGTGCGGTCATGGCGGACACCGAGGAGCTGCAGGTGGGGGGCGGGGGGGGGGGCGGGGGGCGGGGTATGGGGGTACGGGAGGAGGGGTGGTGTGAGCCAGTTCCATGAGGCCGCAGGGCGTGGCCTCCCCTGTGCTGGCCTCTCACAAACACACACGCCCCCTGGCCATCCCCCTACACCTGATGTCTTCTTCGCTAAACTTCTCTGTATCAATCCTTGCAACCACCCCCCATCACACTCACACACACGCACACACACCCCTACCTCCCAGGAGTCGCTGTACCTGGAGATGCGGGCGCGCATCAAGGAGGACGACACGCAGGTGCCCGCGCGGTGAGTGGGGGCGGTGTGGGTGCAGGGGTGGGGGGGAGGGGGGTTGGGTGCAGGCGGGGTGGGTGCAGGCGGGGTGGGGTGGGTGGGTGCAGGCGGGGTGGGTGGGTGGGTGGGTGGGTGGGTGAGGGGTGGGCCGCCAAGAGCGCAGGGTGTGCCGGGGGCAGGGGTTTGTAAAGGGGCAGGGGGGGGCGGGGCGGGGTAGAAGACACAGTACAAAGTGCAGCAGTGGTGCGGGATGTCGGGGGGGGGCAGTCCTGAGCTGTGGGTGCGTGCCTTGGCAGGTCATGTGCCTGCCTTGCGCCCCGAAGCCGCCATGCTGCCACAGCCTGCTGCCCCCCGCCAAACCTACCGGTATTCCTCTCAAGCGCATTCCACCCCGCCCCCATGTCAAAGCAAAGGCCACGCTCTCCTCCTCACTCGTTTTGCATGGGGTGCGGTTTGGTTCTGGGGTGGTACCGCTATCTAGCAACCCCTCTGTCCCCTCCATCCCCCCTCCACCCCCGCGCACACAGCTACCAGGGCTACTACTACTACACGCGGCAGGAGACGGGCCAGCAGTACGGACTGCACTGCCGCCGCCGGGTGCCGGCCGCGGCGGCGGCGCCCCGCGAGACGGACGTGCTGGACGAGGCGGAGCCGGAGGAGGTGCGGGGGCGGAGGGGGGTGGAGGGGGTGGGTGGTGGAGTGGGGGTGGTGGCGTGGGGTGGTGGGGGTGGCGTGGTGGGGGATGGCGTGTCGTCGCTGCCTGGCTTTGGTTTAGTTTGGGCTGGTATTTACAACGCCCCTTTCAGCAGTTCCATGTTCCATACAAACCGTTCGCATGAATGGCTGCCCCCTCTACATGTTTTATGCATTCACCCAGCTGTCCGCGGACGGCTACCCCTCCCCCCTCCGCTTACTTAGTCTGGCTTGTTACGTGATATCATGCGCCCTCGTGTCTCTGATTTGTTTTTGGAATGGCGACAAATATCCACCTCACACACACACACACACACACACACACACATCTTCCATCTCCCCTTGCTCCTCCTCCGCTCCCTCCCCCGCCCCCCCCCCCTGCAGGTGCTGCTGGATGAGAACGCGCGCAAGGCCAGCCTGGGCGTGTCCTACTACTCGGTGTCGGGCTGCGAGACCAGCCCCGACCAGCGCCTGTACGCCTGGGCCGAGGACACCGTGGGCGGAGAGAAGTACACCCTGCACGTCAAGGTGGGGTTGGGGGGAGGGAGGGAGGGGGGGAGGGAGGGAGGGTTTGCTGCGGGCGTACACGGGGGAAAGGGTGTGTGTCGGCATCTGTGTGTGCGCGTATGTAGGTGTGCGTGAAATGGCGTACCGTATGTGCGTGTGTGAGCCCCCTCCACTCCCTTACCTCCCTTGCCTACCCGCCGGCGGTCCCTCCCCTCCCCCCCACTTTCTTAACTAATCATGAATGTAACCCCCCTCTCCAGGACCTGAGCACGGGCGCCGAGCTCACGCGCGGCGGCATCCCGGGCATGAGCGGCAACTTCGAGTGGGCGGCGGACAACGCCACCCTGTTCTACGTGGTCAAGGACCACCTGGACCGGCCCTACAAGGTGGGGGGGGGGTGGAGAGCGGGGCTTGTAGGGGGGAGCGGGCGGAGGGACGGTAGGTGACAAGAGCCCAGCCAGTGGAGCCCAAGGTGGAGCAGGCTCCGATTGTCAAAGGGTCGTTTCCCAGTGTAGGGGAGGGAGGGGGGAGGGCTGGGAGGAGGGCCTGGGATCAGGGAGGAGCAGGTGAGCGGGTTGTGGTCCGGCGTGTGCGGCGTGTGGCGCCCAAAGTGAGGACGGGGACGGAGTGCAGCACAACCGACTACCCTTAGCGCCTGTGTTCCGCACGCGCCAGCCACTGCTGCTGCCGTCACTGCTGCTGCTGCCATCATTGCTGCTGCCACTGCTGCCACTACTGCCACTACTGCCACTGCTACTGCCGCTGCTGCCACTACTGCCACTGCGACTGCCGCTGCACAGGTGCTCCGCCACAAGATCGGCACCAACCCCACCCAGGTGGGCGTGTGCGCGTGTGCCCGTGCGTGCCTGTGTGTATGTGTGTGCTTGAGAGCACGAAGAAAAATAAGCGCAAAGACTGAGTATGCGATGCATCTATGCGATGTTGGGCTGTGTGCGTGCGTGTGCTCTACCAACCCTGCCCCCCCTCTCATGTGTGCCCACCCACCGCCCCGCCCTCAACACACCCGCCCTCAACACACCCGCCCCCCTCCCCTCCCCCGCCCGCCCCCCTCACAGGACGTGGTGGTGTTCGAGGAGGCGGACGAGGCCTTCTACGTGGGCGTGGGCAAGAGCCGCTCAGAGAAGATCATCTACATCAGCAGCGGTGAGGCGGGGGGAGGGGAGGCGAGGGGGAAGGGGGTTTGCCACTGGGGGATTGCCGTGTGTGTCCAATCCCAACAAGAAACCCCACCCTGGCCCCAACCCCCTGTGCGCCGCCCCGCCCAGCAGCCAGCCCTATGCACACACGCCCCCTCCCCTCTCCCACGACAACGGTTGCTGTTCCCTAAGATTGTCTTCCGTCTACCACTTACTTAACTGCTTGTGAATGTAGCACACACACACACACACGCACACACACACACACACACACACACACACACACACACACACACACACGCCCCGCCCCCGCCCCTCCCCCCCACACACACACGCACGCGCTGCAGGCTCGGCAGTGACCAGCGAGAGCCGCTACCTGCGCGCGGACACACCCGAGGGCGAGTTCCGCGTGGTGCTGCCGCGGGTGCAGGTGGGTGGGTGGGGGCTCGTGTGTGTTCGTGTGTGTGTGGGGTGGGAGGGTGAAGATGCCCGAGCCCAATGCGCAAGTCCCATCATCGTTAGAAAGCCCAGGGGGGTGGGAGGGTGGGTAGGCAGCTTCGGCACGCCTCCGACGTCCGTGCATCCAACCTCTGCCTGCCTGCCTGCCTGGCCCCAGCCCTGGGTGCCGTTGTATGATACGGGTCTGGGAGTGGGTCTGGGACTGGGACTGCGCCGTTGCGACACCGCCACCAGTTGGGCCGCCGCCACGCTGTGCCTGGACTCCCCGCCCCCGCTGATCCCCCAAGACTGCCCTCCCCTCCCCTCTCCCCACCCTCTCCTCCCCCTTCCCATGGTATCATCTACCACTTGCTTATCTGCTCATGGCTGTAACCCCTCCTCCCTTCCTTCCCTGCCAGGACACGGAGTACAGTGTGGCGGACCGCGGAGACTGGCTGTTCATCACCCTGCGCGACCCCGCCCGACCCAACAGCGAGCTGCTGCTGGCGCCGCTGGCGGACCCCTCCAAGGCGGAGGTGCGCGGCAAGGGGGGGGGGGGCGGAGGGGGGGCAGGCCGGGATGTGTGGAAGCAATTACATACACACACACGCATACACACACGCCCTTGCAGTTTGCACCCAGAGGCAGTCAGGGGCTCGCCCGGGCGCGCGCACCGACGTTGCGGTGGTCCCTTGCCGGGCCACACACGCCCCCGCTCTCTGCCGCCCCTGCCCCAACCCCCCAACCCCCCAACCCCCCAACCCCCCCCCACACACACACACGCGACAAGGCTAGCCGCCGCTACCCGCCTGTGTGCACCCGCTGTGGCCCGCGCCGTACCCTCACCCCACCAGTCTTCAGTGCATCCTGTAGCGCTTTTCCATAACATCCTTGCAACCCACAACCCCCCTACCGCCCGAATTAGTCATGAACGGCCACCCCCCCCCACCCCCCACCCCCAGGTGCTCATCCCGCACAGCCGCGATGTGAAGCTGGACGGCGTGAGTGTGGGTGCCGACTACCTGGTGGCCTGCAGCCGCCGCGGAGGGCTGGAGCGGGCCGCAGTGCACAAGCTGCCGCCGGGTGGGGAGGGGGAGAGGGAGGCAGGGGGGCGGGGGGGGGGGGAGGGAGGGAGGGAAGGGGGCGGAGAGCGGGGAGGGGTGAGAGGGGCACGTGGGGCCCCTCCGGTGGGGGCACGCGGGGGACAGGGGCGGGAGGCATGACGGCATGGGGAGGGGGTGCTGGCGGGCAGGCTGGGTGTGTCCAGGGGTTTGTGTGGCGTGCTGGTGCCGTGCCCCCCGGCCCCGTGCCCCCCGGCCCCGTGCCCCGTGTGCCGCCCCCTCACTGCCGCCCCTCACTGCCGCCCCTCACTACCGCTGCCTCCCCTCAGGCCTGGGTCGGCCCGTGGGGCCCCTGGGGGAGGGCGAGGAGATCAAGTTTGAGGAGCCGGCATACAGCCTGAGCGCGTGTGAGTGGGGGGCACGAATGTTTGGGGGTGCGGGTGTGGGTGCGAGTGCGAGTGCGAGGTGGTCCCAGCGGTAGGGATGTGGGTTGGGGGCGGGGAAGGCGACTCCTGGTGGCTGGGTGCAGCTGCTGAGCTTGTGGACAAGTGCAAGTGCGTGTGCGTGTGCATACTTCGTGTTGCTCTGTCCCCCTGTCACCCCTGCCGCCCACGCCTGCCGCCCCTGCCCTCCCCCTCCCTGCCCCCATCCCCAGTTCCTGACCCAGCCCCTCTACCCTTGTCCATCCATCCCTCTCCCCCACCCTCCCCTCCCCCTCCCCGCCTTCACGTCTCCCTCCCCTCTCCCTCCCCTCTGCCGCACAGACCTGACTGGCGACTTCGACTCCCCCATCCTGCGCATGAGCTACACCTCCCTCACCACACCCGCCACTGTCATCGACATGCACCTGGGCACGGGTACGCGGGCAGCAGGGGGGGTGGGGGCGGCAGCAGGGGGGGGGGGGTTCGGCAGCAGGGGGGGGGGGCAGGATGGTTGGGTGTGCCGGTGGGTGCGGCAGGGGGGTGGGGGCCAGGATGGTTGAGTGAGGCACGGGGGTGTCGGGAGCGAAGGAGGGGGGGCGGGGGACGCAGGTTGTGGCGGCGCGGGGTTCGGGGCGGGCGGGGCACGTTCGAGGCTGTCAGTTCGGGAGGGGGTGGGAGCGGGCCGCGCCGTACGGGGCCACACGGGCGCTCGTGGAGGACACATGGAGGACACATGGAGGACACACGCACGCGCCCGGCGAGCCGTGTCAACCCCCTCCTCCTCCTGACGCGCACCCGGGTGGGCTGGACCAGTGGACACCGTCAGTCATCGGCACGCGCACCCCTGCGCCTGCTGTCTGCCTCGCAACACTCTGTTGTACCAATGATGCAACCCCACCCCACCCCCTGCAGGCAAGCGCTGTGAGAAGAAGGTGGCGCCGGTGCTGGGCGGCTTTGACAAGTCGCGCTACGTCACACAGCGCCTGTGGGCCACAGCGCCAGACGGCGTCAAGGTGGGCGGCGGCGGGTTTGCGTGTGTGTGTGTGTGTGTGTGTGTGTGTGTGTGTGTGTGTGTGTGTGTGTGTGTTGTGGGTGGCTGTGTGGGTGGCTGTGGGTGGCTGCGTGTTGTGTGTGGGGGGGATTGTAGATACCAGCCCAAGCGATACCAACCCCAATGGGGGCACAGGCGTGTGGTGCGTGTGGGCGCTGGCGCTGGAGCCATGCCTCATAGCCCGTGGGGATGGATGGACTCAGCACCCGCGGCTCGCTGATGCCCCCTCCCCCCCCTCCCCCCCTCCCCTGCCCCACCTGCCCCCTCCCCCCCCCCCCCAGGTGCCCATCAGCCTGGTGTACCGCAGGGGCCTGGCGCGGCTGGACGGCAGCGACCCCATGATGCTGGACGGGTGGGTGGGGTGGGGGCGTGGGGGGCGGGTGAGGAGGGAGGAGGGAGGAGAGGAGGGAGGAGGCGGGCGAGGAGGGAGGAGACGGGAGGAGACGGGGGGACATACCGGTACGTTGTGGGCACACACATCCGCTCACACATAGTTATGCCTGCGTGTTTCTTTCCCTTGTGCTCGCTGATGCACACACACTCCCGCCTCCCCAATACACCCACGCCCTGCCCTCCATCCTCCTCCGTCCTCTCCTCCCCTCTCGCCCCCCCCCCGCCGCAGCTACGGCTCCTACGAGATCTCCAACGACCCCTACTTCAGCTCCACGCGCCTGTCGCTGCTGGACCGCGGCTTCGTGTTCGCCATCGCGCACATCCGCGGAGGCGGCGAGATGGGCCGGTGAGGGGAGGGGGCTGGCGGCTGGGGGCGGGCGGCTCGTGAGGGGAGGGCGGCTCGTGAGGGGAGGGCGGGAGGGGGGTGAGCTGTGATGTGTGGAGGACGGAGTGGTGAGCTCACAGGGGGCAGGCGATGAGGGGGCTGGCAGTGGGGGCCGTCAGCGGGGCGATGAGGAGGGAGGCCCCTGGGTGTGTAGGGGCCCTGGAGCAGGCAGCGTGTAAGTGCGGAGGCGGCAGGCGGGCGCAGGGGCAATGCTCCAACCCCCTCTCCCATAAGGCTACTCCCCTTCATCCCATGGGTTCCCCCCGCCAACCCCCCTTCCCCACCACCACCATCGCCCCCCCCGCCCCCCCCACACACACACGCGCGCAGCTACTGGTACGAGGACGGCAAGCTGCAGAAGAAGGCCAACACCTTCACCGACTTTATCGCGGCGGCAGAGCACCTCATCACCAGCGCCAAGCTGGTGACGCCGCAGCGGCTGTGCATCGAGGGCCGCTCCGCGGGCGGGCTGCTCATGGGAGCGGTGCTCAACATGCGGCCCGACCTCTTCCACGCCGCCATCATTGGTGGGGGCTGGGTGCATGCGTGTGAGGGTGTATGGGGATGGACGAGGTGTTTCGGGGGAGGGGGTCTGCTTGCCCCATACCCACTTAGGGGACAGAGGACTCCAATGCAACGCGCAACCCACCTCATTCTCACCGCACTCAACCCGCCACCCTAACCCGCCACACGACCACACACACACACATGTATGAACGTCGGTGGCGGGCTAGCAACGCGGGTCGCGTTTGGAATGTGGAGGTAGTGGTGACCAGGGATCAGCGGGCGGCCTTCATCAGGGCTGCGGCGCAGATTAAACACACCGCAGGCGTGACGGTGGCCCCCTTCCTGACGCCGGAGGGGCGGGCAGCTAGGCGCGCGCGGCAAGCCCAGTTCGACAGCCTGGTGGAACGGGGTCTGCAGCCGTACTGGCGGGGCACGGACATCGTGACTGAGGAGGGGGACCGGCGCTGCGTACACCCCGTGCAGTAATGCACATGGCGGATAACTGAGAGGGGCGCGCACTGTGTGTGTTTTTAAGTCCAGCGGAAGTTAGGCTTGTTGTGAATGCAGGGCTAGGGCACAGACGGTTTTGGTTATTGATCCTCTCTCTCACTTTGTGGCTGCCCTAAGGCATATTCTGCCCTGTGGGGAAGGGAAGGTAGCTAGTGCCGGCGGGGTGCTTGTTTTGCGGTTGCTGCGGCCACGTGCCGGACTTGGACGGTACATGACTTTTTGCTAGGCGAACAAACAATGCATAGTGGCCAGCTGCCGGCTCGCAGCAGTGTTGATATAGACGGAGGTGCGGCTTCTAGGGCCAAAGCGACGTCTCACAATATAGACAGAGGTGCGGCTCTTAGGGCCAAATCAGTGTCTAAGCACAATAGATGGGAGGTGCGGCTCCTGTGGCCAAACTGACGTCTAACGCTACGCGTAGGCTTGGGAGACATGTACTGCCAGACCAATGCGCGACAAACAAGGTGCTAATGCGCCCCTGGCACTAGCAACTACGGGTTGTCCGGATACACGATCACGTGATCTGATAAACAACTGTAAACCGTTGTCACACACACACACACACACACACACACACACACACACACACACACACACACACACACACACACACACACACACACACACACACACACACACACACACACGCACGCACAGGCGTGGGCTTCGTGGACGCACTGACGACCATGCTTGACGACACCATCCCGCTCACCATCATCGAGCGCGAGGAGTGGGGCGACCCCGCTGCCGGTGAGAGCGCCGGCTGTGTGTGGGGGGGGGGCGGGTGTGTCTGTGTGTGGGCGTGCGTGTGTGGGCGTGTCGCTGTGCGCGAGTCCTCCCTTGGGGCAAGCTTGGGGCAGCCAAGGCCCCTTTCACTAGCTCCAGCCCCACCCCACCCGTCTGCGAGTCTGTGCAGCGCTGCGCCTTTGGATATCGCCTAGCCTGTCATGCCGGTAGCCCCTCGCCTCTAGTGTAGCTTGGATTTGTTTTAGTTTGGGCTGGTATTTGCAACCCCCACCCACACCCTACCCACCTATTTCCGCACACACACACACACACACACAAACACACACCCTCTACACACACACACACACACACACGCACGCGACCTGCACACAGACGCGGCGGTGTACGCCTACATGAAGAGCTACAGCCCGGTGGACAACGTGAGGGCGCAGCGCTACCCGCACATCCTGGCCATTGCCGGGCTGCACGACCCCCGCGTGAGGCTGGGGCAGAGGGAGGGAGGGACAGGGGAGGACAGGGCGTGCGTGGGGGTGGGGGTGGGGTGTGAATGGGTGGGTGGGTGGGTGGGTGCCGCGTGGGGCAAGTGCGGCCGGGTGCGCGCTGGGTGGCGCCGGGGCCAAGTGCGGCGATTGGTTTAAGTGAGGGGCCGGATGCAGGGCCATGTCTGCTTATGTCACCAGCACCCTCCAGCGCCACTCGCCCGCCCGCCACCTGCCCTACCTGCTGCTGGCGCCGCCACCGCCCACACAGGTGGGGTACTGGGAGCCGGCCAAGTTCGTGGCCAAGCTGCGTGAGCACAAGACCGACCGCAACCTGCTGCTGCTCAAGACCGAAATGGGTGCCGGGCACTTCAGCGTCACGGGCCGCTTCGAGAGGCTCAAGGAGGTGAGGGCGGGGCGGGGCGGGGGGCCAGCGGGGGTGGGGTAAGGTTATGTGCCCGAGCCCAGCGGATTCCTCCCAGGCAGGGCGGGGCGGGTCAGAGGTGTGGAGACGGGGGCGGGGGCTCGGGAGTGGGTGGGGTTAATTTAGGGAGGGGAGGGTCATGAGGAGGCGCATGTGGGGCTTGCGGCTGGAGGGAGGGGTGCTGGTGCGGTGCTTGGTACGGCGCGGGCTTACCCATGGCCCCAGGCAGTTGCTGCACACCCCTTTCCCGCTACTGCCCTCCTCACTCCTTCCTGCCCACTCCGCTCCCCCCCGCCCCTGCGCCTTGTTGTTGCGCCACGCACCCAGGTGGCCTTTGAGTTCGCCTTCCTGTTCAAGGTGCTGGGCATGATGCACACGCCCCTGGCCGACGGACCGCTGCCCGCGCCCGCACCCGCACCCGCGCCCGCGGCGCCGGATGCGGCGGCGCCCGCTGCCAAGTGAGCGCGGCGCTGAGCCAGGCGAGCGAGGAGGCCGTCTGGGGGCGGAGCGAGCGGCAGGGCGGGGACCAGGAGCAGGCGAGGGAGGTGCATGTGTGAGGCTGTCGAGTGGTGGACACTGCCGGGGTGTCTAGCTGTATGGTAGTGCGGCGCAGTGGAAGGACGTGGGCTTCATGTGGCGGTTGACTGGCGTGCGGAGAGGAGGGAACGGGTGTGCGGCTCGGGTTTGGAGTCGTGGAGTGGAGCGGAGTCGGTGGAGCGAGAGATGGCAGTAAGGCATGTGACAGAGGCGAGGCGGCCGCTTTAAGGAGGGCTCATACCAAAAAGAAACGCGCATGTCACACACGTGAGGATTTGCCCTTGGCTCCCCCTTGCTTACTTGGGCAAACCTCACGCAGCTCCGCTCAGAGTCTGGGGGTGATTTTGGGTGAATTGATTAATTCTGGACTTTGGCACCCCGGCAGGCCTGCCTCACAGTCTTGCGGTCCCCTCCACACGGTCCCCCCAGCCACAGCTTCCGCGCATCACCTGTTGCCTTGCTGCTCACGACCCGAAGGCCGAAGGCCGGCTAGCTAGGGCACTACTCCGCTGCCCGCGTAATACCTAGTACCCACACACGCGCATGCTGCAACACCCGCCGACGTTCCCTCGCGCTTACACACTCATCGTTACCATCACCACTGCTGCAGGCGCTGTCCGCGGGCATGACGCTGGCGTGTAGGAACGCGGCCTGCGGAAGCAGCAGCAGCGGCGGCGGCGGCAGCTGCCCGGCAAGTCCTGTGCATATGGTCCTCACAGACGCCAGCGACTGGCACTTCATGGTCACCCAGGCGACAGCAGCAGCAGCTACGGAGCAGCCCGCCGGTGGTGCCGGTGGTGTCGCCGCCGCAGCAGCAGCAGCAGGCAGCGGCGCCTCTGGCGCTCCCTGTGGGCTTGACTTCACCCTAACGTCGGGGGAGTCACTCACTCTGTTCAACTGCTCCTCCGTGCGCGCGCCCGTGCTGGTCTCGCAGACGGTGCCTGCCGATTTGGCCAAGGTGCGCATGGTTGTGCATGTGGTGCATTGATGCAAGCAGTGCATGTGCAGACAGCAGGTCCTGTCTGTGTGTGTGTGTGTGTTAAAAAACGAAACGAAAGCCCGCCCAACGACGCGACGGAGTTACTTACCGATACCCACCATTTTACCGAGCGTTGCGTGACTGTCGTGACCCAGGTAGTCATACTTACCCGCGATAAGCCTGGAACCCCACGGGCGACCATTCGGCCTGACCCCGCGATGCACCTGTATGCGTCCATGCTCCGCACCCTGGGTGCGCTAAACAACGTTTACCCAGCACGCCTAATTCCCGGATTCCCGCCCGCTGGTCGTAGTCGAGCTCACCTATAGGCAAAGGTGGAAGCATGAGTGTGTGTGTGTGTGTGTGTGTGTGTGTGTGTGTGTGTGTGTGTGTGTTAAAGAGCACAAGGAAAACATGCGTGGAAAACATGTGTGTGTGTGTGTGTTAAAGAGCACAAGGAGAACATGTGTGTGTGTGACTACGGTTTCCACGGTTATTCTTCCAGATCACGTGAATCGTGTATCTGGTATAACCAACCAGGGTTGCCTAGTTCGTAGTACGCGTACTATGTACTACGTACTGTACTACGTACTGTACGCTGCCCTCGTCGGCTAGTACGTTGGAAAATACGTTGTGCTGGGGAAACCAGCGGGGTGGGCCGTGGCAGCGCTGTGGCGGGGCGAGGGGCGCGAGGGGTGCTGGAAAGGATGTCCGTCGAAGTTTGCGAACCATGGCTGCTCTCCGCACTGCAGCTGTGTTTTCTTATAACAATATGAGTAAAACAAGTTGAAGGAATTCCGCTAGAAGACTATGGCCGCGCAAATCCAAATGCACACCGATTCGGGCATGGTGCGGGCACGCGTGCCGTGTTTGCGTCGGCCCCCCCCCGGATTTCCTGGCCCAGCGTATTATGCACCGTATTTTAACGTACTGTACTAGAAATCCTAGTACGCTGTATTAATACGCGTATTATGGAGAGAGGGTCGCGTACTAGGCAACCCTGTGTAACCAACGACAGGGCTCTCAATCGAGGGCTGCCGTGACCTGGCGTTTCCCCGGCAGAGCGCAGACAGCTCTCGAGTCCACAGGGTAACGCACTCCGACCCTTCACCGCGCCAGTAACCCTTGCGGAATTACTACCGGTGTAATAACCTCAGACCCAGCGGGCGAGCTACATCTTAAGACCAGGCGGGCAGAAAACAAAAACAGCAAACATTACAAAACACGCAGCACGCAGCACGCGACAGCACGCGATAGCACGACCACAGTGGCTGCGGGGCTGAGTCCTACGACCCCGCAGCCTGCACGACCTCAACCGCAACCTAACCAGCTCTCGACGCCAGGGCAAACTATGCCTATGGGCAGCCACAAACGCGGCTGGCCACTAGGCCGGTCCAGGCCGTAAGGCCCGGGCAGCACCCAAAACACCCTCACGGGCAAAAAACCCCGCAAACCTGGCCCTGCTCCCACGGGCGTAAAACAAAAAAACCCTTCGCCTGCCCACTAAGCTCCCCCGCTGACCCTCTCGTATGCCACTGCTTCAGTGGCTCATGTTAGTGCTCACGCGTTTCTCCTAAGGGCTGATCCCTTTCAAGCCTCCAGCTCCATAGCTTGCGGCAACGCGCACAGCATTTCACCGTTCACCACCGCCAGGATGGGGTGATTGGCGTCAACACCATCCCAGCCCTTTTGGGGCACGCCGAGCTGCGCAAACTGCATCAGCCACGATCAGAAGTCCGCGACTGCGCGAGCGCACGCAAGCTCGACGGGGTTGACGCCTGGCTGCGGCGGCGTCAGCTGTGTGGGCGGGATCTCGTCAAGGTCGGGTTCCGCCTCCACTGCACCTGCCACCGCAGCCTCGGGAGCTGCTGCCGCCGCCGTCTGAGTTCCCAGGGCCGCTGCGGCGCGCGTCATCCCGCGCAGCCGCACCCGGCCATGTTCTGTGGCGGCCAGCGCCGCCATCACCACCACGTCCCAAACACACTGCTGAAAACCCGGCGGCGCCTGGACCAGCCACAGCTGGGCTTGGCTGTGCGATGCGACAGTGGTAAGGCAGGTTGGTAAAGTCCCGTAGGGTGCAGCTGATTCCCAGAACCCAACAAATGGCATATGATTGGCAGCGGCAGGGCAGGAGTGCGCGGCTGGTTGAACGCCGGAGTTACTGTACCGACGAGCTGCGGGCTGGCTGGAAGTTTGCTGACGCGCATTCCTCACACTCCGGGCGCCCGGCCAGGCGATAGCACCACACAGACACATCGCAATGCCACACTCGCGAGGCAGAGCCGCATCGCACCTGCAGGAAGGTGACCAGCTGGGCTTGGCTGATGTGAGTCGGACCGGGGTTGTGTGCATTGATCTGCGCCACCACGGCCTTCGCCACCGCGCAATCCCACAAGTGGTAGCCCCTCAGAATGAAATTCCATTCTTGCGTCTCTCATTTCCTTTTCCTGTATGCAGGCCGTCCCATGTAAACATGCTTACCTACCGCATCCAAGACCCCCCTCGCCCAACAGTGCCAGCCACCGGCCAACCAGGCCCACTCCCCCCCACTCCCAACCCCGCCGGCGCCGACAGCCCCAGCCGCACCTTGGGGCGCAGCAGCTGGAACTCCGGATGCAGCATCCAGATGGATTGGAAATGGCGGTGTGAGCAGATTTGATGTACTTGGTTTATGAATCTGTATTCCGTCTTGTACATGGGCCCCAAGCATAAGCGCCGAAAGGGGCCCAACATGTCTGCTCATTCGTCCCGTGTGTACTCCACCGCCCTGCCCTGTACCCCCCCCCCCCCCAACCACTCTGTGTCTTGCATTTTCGTGGCTGGGTGGGTTTTCCGCCTGATGATGGGACTTGTCCGTTGGGCCCGGGCACATAACATCCCCCGCCCCGCCCCGACCCGCCCTGCCCAGGCCTCCGCCCCCAGCCCCACCCAGCCCACCTGCAGCACCAGCGGGAAGGCGCCGCGCGCGCCGGGCGGGATGACCTGGCTGATGCTAGGGCTCTCCCGCAGCATCTCCAGCGGCTTCAGGTCCAGCACCACGTTGAGGGAGGTGTCCAGCGTGTTGGTGGAGCCCATGGACACCTTGCCAAAGTCCACCACGCGCGGCCCCACCACCAGCCGGCTTAGCTCCTCTTTGGTCAGCTCGCGCGTCATCTGCACAAAAGGTCGGTGGGACGAGTTCCAGGCATGACTAGCTAGGCATTGCCCTGAGACACCCCCCCCCACTCCCGGTCTCCGCACTTGCCGCCAATCTCATACCAACCCCCTCTCAGCCCCCACGCCCCCACCCCACCAACCCGACATGACACAGTAAATCCGCCTGCTGAATTCGGGTCCCTGAACGTATGTGCGCAAATTTAGGAATCTTGAGTGCGTAATAATTGCGCATTCACACAGCGTATTCACACACGTCACACCGGGTTTCATTCCATAGTGGTCCATGCTCAGAGCCAACAAACGACTCTAATGCTACTTGAGATCACTTCCGCGACAGGCTGCCCCTAATAGGCGGCAACAACTGCACATATGGACCGAAATGGCGACAACAACGCTCTGAAGGCAGTTGAATGCGAGATTAATGAGAATAAAATCGCCATAGGCAAAGTAGAGTGCAAGATCATCGACATCGAGGTTGCCATTGAGACGCTCGAGGCTGAGCTCAGCGACCTTGACGCTCAGATCAAGAGCCGGTCTGCGCGGCCTTCGCGGCAGCTGCGCAAGGAGAAGGAGCGAAAGCTTACGTGGAGGGAGCAGCTGACCGCTAATGAGCTGGAGCTGCGCGCGAAGGAACGGCAGCTGCGCAAGGAGAAGGAGCAGCTGCGCGAGAAGGAGCGACAGCTGCGCGGGGAGGGTGAGCTTTTTGATGCCTCAGACCAATTTTGCGTCAGCTTTGGGTTCGCTGGTGTCCATGACATATGAAGCCCAGAGCCCCTAGCGCCGCCTATGTCGCTGGAAGCTACTGCCGCTAGCTACTGCACTGTGCAAGTGATGGCGTGTCTCGTGTCGATTTCCACCTGACAGGGCCTGAGCGCTACCTGCAACGCGCACTCTTGATGACTACTCCGTCCCGGACTTCGCTGAAGCGGGAGCAGTTGGATCCCTCCGGGGGGGCGCTGATCAAGAACTGGCGCCCAGACCCGGAGACCGCGGGTGGGCTGCTGCCGGAGCTGATTCACCCCGTGTTTGCCAAGGCCGTGCAGTCTTTGTCGGAAGGCACAACAGTCGACCGGGCCACCATTGAAGTTGCCAGCAACTTGTGCTGCATAGGCGCGGCTTTCTACGATAACGAGGTGGGTATATGAAGTGATGCATGCTAATAGTTTTGAGAGGAGAGATGGCGAGAGGAGCATCCCTCAACGGTGCCCAGGGCGCACACACGCACACACACACACACACACACACACACACACACACACATCAATAAAGTGGGTCTCTTTCCCGTTTCGTCATGCGCACGCGCACACACACACACACACACACATCAATGAAACGGCTCATCTTGCTACACGGCATGCTCACACAAGTTCATTTGCTTCCCATCACTGCCAACACACACCAACACGCCCCGAAGGCTGGTCTGACGAGTGCTATTGGAGCCCTGCTGAGCCCGTACCTGGAGTATGGCAAGGTGGTGACGATCGGCTCGGGCTTCGCTGCCAACAATGTCAGCCCCAACTGGGCTCTGGGCGACTCGTCCAAGGACCCCTCCAATCTGTTCCTGATTGTTGAGGTAGGGTGAGAGTTATTGACACGGTGCTCGCCTTCAACCTGTCATCGCAATGCGACTTCCGCCAGCACACACTCACCGATTGCAGCCGCTAAGCGCTTAACCCTTATGCATGCTGCATATTGTTGCTTGCTACAGGCTAAGCCGGGCATTGGTGGCTCTGGGGACCCGCACTTCCAGGGCGCCAACTACCTGCTGCACTTCTGGAGGCAGCGTGCGGAGTCGGACACCTTTCGCAACACCTGCTGCCCCGCCTTCCTGCTGGAGGTGCGTGGGTAGGGCAGGTGGCGGGCCAGGCAGCCCATACAGAGCGCGAACAAACACCCAGCCGTGCCGACCCCGTCCCGTGTCGACCCCTTCTTCATTGTCTTCTGAACAACTTCACCCCTGCTCACGTTTCAACCACCCGTTCCCCCGATCCCTTCATCCTCCCTGTCGCGCTTTCCATCTCTTAAAGCCTTTCCTGTATTTTAACCTCAAGCGGGCTGGGCTCCTTACGTTGCCTTGCCGTGCCCGATGCTTTTGCTCGGTCGCCTCTGACATAATTCATTGTGCGCTTCCACCTTGCCTACAGGTGAGCAATTTGGGTTGCAATCAAGACGAACCGTAGCTGTACCCGGTTTGGTTATGTGGGCTTTATCTAGGCGCATCATGGTGCATCGGGTCAGTAACGCCGGGTTGAGGGCTGTTCTGGGGTTTGCTTGTATTGTCACTTGCACATTCACTGTACAATTAAATGCACGTAGGTGGTCGGGCCGCACGTGCGGCTGTCCGCGGTGGCCTGGCTGGACCGTGTGACGATTTTCCCACTCACGCCACTGCTCAACCTGCTGCCCGCGCACCCTGTCACCGACCGCCTGCTCATGCCGGTGCGTGCTAGCAACGCTGCGCGTGGGAGTACATGAGCTGGCGGCAGCGCAGCAGCCCGCGGCTCCCAACAAGTATCTGCCGCTGCCGTGGCCCATCAGCATGAATCCCCGCTATGACGCGGCGGCGGTGTTGCAGCTGGCTCCGCGCAACCCCACCTACTACGTGCGCCTGGCTGTCAGCAGTGGCGTCGGGAGTAGTGGAGGCAGCGGCGGTGGCGTGGTGGAGGTGGCGGTCAAGCTGTGCCGCAAGTACGGGCTGGAGGCTCACCAGGCGTGGGCGGACCTGGGCCTCGCGCCACGGGTAGGTTTGTGGCGGTGCGGCGGCCGGTCCTGTAAGCATCAAAACGCTCCGCGGATGCCAAGGAGCGTCCCTTGGCATCCGCGGAGCGTTTTGATGCTTACAGGTCCCTTGCCTCGGGTTGTGGTGGCCACAGGGGCTCTGTCCTAATGCAAGGCTCCTGTTCCCTGCTGGCACTTTCAGTTGGTATCCCCGCTCACATACTACACACGCACACACACCCACACACATATGCATGAATGTACACAAATAAACATGCATCGCACCATGCTTGCATGCTTGGGGCATGTAGATCCTACGTGTGGAGCCGCTGCCGGGTGGCTGGCAGCTAGTGGAGATGGAGTGGTTGCCGGGGCCTGAGTGGCGGCAGCTCTCCGACCTGCTGGGCGCAGAGCTTGACCAGGCGCTGGCTGCAGTGCGGGCGGCGCTGGAGTCCGCACACGGCGCAACGGGCATGGTGCACGGGGACGTGCGGCCGCCCAACTGCCTGGTGCGGTGCGACGCCGGGTCCGGGTGGCACGTGCGCTTCGTGGACTTCGAGTGGGCGGGGCGCGAAGGCGAATCCACCTACCCCTGCTTCCTGAACCCTGACGTCCCGTGGCCCGAGGGTGTGGGCTACAAGAACCTGCTGCAGCGCGCGCATGACTTCCAGCTGCTGGCCGCATCCACCGCCAGCCACGGCGTCGGAAAACCTGGCGTAGCGAGGTCACTATCCACTGCAGCCCGTGAGCGCTGCGCCACGGCGCTGCACAGGGCGGCGAGCGGTGGGCTGTATCGCAGGGGCGTGGGGGCAGGCTGGCGGCAGAGCGCCGCCAAGTTCCGGTACTGTTAAATATTCGCTCTCACCATAGGCTGCATTGACCACAGCTTGCGATTGTTCGCTTCAGGTGTCTGAAATCTGACGTATATGTATAATGAATGTATGTCTGTCTTTGTAGATTGCAGGCCCCTGGTTGACGCTCCTGGGGGTGTGTGTGGAAAGACTAGGTGTGTGTGTGTGGAAAGAATGGAAACCGCCAGCTGCGCACACAGAGTGTGGCCCAGGTCTGTAGGGCCTTCGGGGCAGGGGCAGGCGGTATTGCGTGTGATGTAGCTTATCGTACATAACTGGCGACAGCATGCAAGGGCAAGGCGTCATCAGCGGCAGATTACAAGGCAGTTCGTTTGGTAGATTGCAGGACATTGTGTACGAGCCACGCCATTGCGCCTATTGGTGCCCGGGGATGCGTCGCGCGTGTTGAACAAACCACTTACTCCTGCGTGCAAGCCGTTCAAGCGTTGGCTCGGGGCTATGTCCCATCTGCTGCCCGTCACGCTGGTGGCGCCGCCGCTGTTGGAGTCATGGGCGTATTATTGTTGTAGCGTTACGAGGTGTGCGATGGCACAGTGTTAAGGCAGGTTGGTGAAGTCCCGCAGGGTGCAGCTGATTCCCAGACCCCAGAAGATGGCAAACAATTTGCAACGGCAGGGCAGGAGTGCGCGGCTGGTCAAACACCGGAGTTACTGTACCGACAAGTTGCTGGCTGGCTGGAAGTTTGCTGACGCGCATTCCTCGCGCTCCGGGCGCTCGGCCAGGCGATAGCACCACACAGACACACCGCAACGCCACACTCGCGAGGCAGAGCCGCATCGCAGCTGCAGGAAGGTGACTGCATGCTGCTTGATGACGGTGGTGTCAAGTGCTGGGGAGGCAATGGTTACGGGCAGCTTGGGCTGGGTGACATGGGCGCTCTTGGGGATGGTGAAGGCGAGATGGGCGATGTGTTGCCGTTGTGGACCTGGGTCCTGGCGTGCGGGCGGCAGCGGTGGTGGCTGGGGGTTCCCACACGTGTGCGCTGCTTGTTTTAACTGCAGCGCTGTCAAGTGGAGATACCAACAGCCAGGTGACGGGCCTGGCGAGATCTCGAGATGGGTGCTGCCCTGACGGATGTAAGTCTAGGCCCTAGCAGTGGTAGCGGTACACGCGCAGCGGCTTGGTCGTGTTTTGAGTCGGGGAGTGGAGCGGAGGTGGCAAGTGAGGCATGCGACAGAGGCGAGGCGGGCGCTATAGCCCTTGAATGGTCACCAGTAAAGAAACGCGCATGTCACACACGGGAGGATTTCCCTTCGCTCCCCCTTGCTTACTTGGGCAAACCTCACGCAGCCCCGCTCACAGTCTTGGGTTGATCTTGGGTGAATTGATAAGTTCTTGACTTGCACACCCCGGCTCACAGTCTTGCGGTCCCCCCACGCGGTACACCCAGCCACGCGCATCCTGCAACACCTGCCGACGTTCCCTCGCGCTTACACACTCATCATTACCATCGCCACAACAAAAATAATGCAAACTCTGCATACACCACACACAATGCAACATAAGCTAACTGCCATAACGCGTGGGCGCGTGTTTGACCTTCCAAACGAACTGCTGAGCCCACGGGGGGGAGCAGCAGTCCGGCGGGATTTGCCCTTCTGCTCTCGGGTTGTGCCTGCCGGTCTGTTGGTGTGGTGCTCCTCCGTGCACGCACCCCTGCCTCCGTGTATTCCCTCTATCGAGTGCCCCGTTGATCGACAATGTGGGCCGTCCCCCGGACGGCAGGGCTCCTATCTTAATGTCTCCAGACATTAAACGGCCATTTTGGCCATTTTCCAGACAAACGGAGGGGGGGGTTCACGCACGCTTTTGAACAAAACAAGCGGTGTCTGAGGAGAGGCAAACTCTACCATAGTGACATATATATTTTGTGGAAAGTGAGGGAATGTCATGGTCTTTTAGGAGATTTTCGGCGATCTGACGAGGATGAAGGATACCTCGATCAAGTCTTCCTTTTTGCAGATGCGCAGAGCCGGTGACGAGGATTTGCCGGGGATGCCGCATTTTCAGTCACGCAGAGTTGTCAGGGGTGCAAAGCCCGCTGCAACTCCTTCCACAGTCCATGGTCCAGCTAACCCGCGCACAGTGAAGAAAAGCTGAGACGATAGAGGTCAGGAATGAACAGAAGTCAGGGATGGACCCCGTGCACGGGCGGAACCGTGGAGCTGCGGAGGGGTTGAAGAAAACAGGCAGGGACGAGGCGCGCGGGAGAGGGGGTATACAGCAGCCTTGACAGCAGCTTCGTATTGGAGTGCACTGAACCACTCGCACTCAGGGCGGGGCTGCTGTCAAGCTCAACCATGCTACTCCTCCATGCGTAGGGGAATCAACAAGAACGGGACCTGGGAAAGGACCGGGGAAAGGACCGGGGAAAGGACCGGTGAAAAGGACCAGGGAATTGACCGAGGAATGGGGAGCCATCACGGGACATTGACTAGGACACAGTGATATTAAGAATTCAACATGAAACACATTACATTCTGCCGTCGGCACACAACAAATGGAGAAGTGGGGCACAAAATTAGGAGCAAACGATAATGTTTTCGTGAGTAGCTGCGGGGCTACAGTGTCAATAGTGTTTTAGTGCATCTGGAAGCTGATCCCCGTTCAGCGACGGGGTCTTCGGAGCAGAGTACCGACCGCTTACTGGGTCGGCTGTACCGGCCCGTCCGGCCGGCGTGTGGTGACGTTCTGGTCTTCTTGTGGTCCCGGAGCCCGTTGGCCCCCGACGACTCTTCCTCAACGTGACTTTTGCACGGGTGCTAGAACGGTCCTCTACGCTGGGCATGCATGGGGATTTGGGGGTGGGTTCAGCTGGCGCCGGATTCCCATCTCAACTAGACACCGCTCCCGACTAGGGGGCAAGTTGGCATGCGGAGGTGGGGACCGCATGCTACCATAGTGCGGGATATGATGGTGCGGGAGATGATGTTGTTGTTGACTTGTCCTGCGCGCCCTCCTCATGCAGACCGAACTGTCCATCCGGGCGATGCAAGAGGCATGGGCTGGCATTGCCGGGCGTGTGATTTTGGACGGTTGCATGTGCGGCCTGGTGGGCAGCGGCTTGGAATGCCCTGTCTGCGGTTTCTCCGCCTAACAACATGCGTGTGTCATGGCAAACCTTGTACTGCTAGGGACGCATGCAGGGCGTCAAGCATTCTGGAGGGCGCGGGCGATGCAAGAGGCATGGGCTGGCATTGCCGGGCGTGTGATTTTGGACGGTTGCATGTGCGGCCTGGTGGGCAGCGGCTTGGAATGCCCTGTCTGCGGTTTCTCCGCCTGACAACATGCGTGTGTCATGGCAAACCTTGTACTGCTAGGGACGCTGTCCTTGTATCATACCCTCGCCAAGTATACCGGTGCGCATGCTAACGACTGACAACCCGCGATCTGCGCAGGCAATTTCAGAGGAACAACTCAAGAACATCAGGGCATCTCCTGTCATCTCCATGATGATTGATGAGTCTACTGACCGCACTGTTTCGCACAACCTGGCCGTGTACATTACATACGTGGCGCCCGATGACAGCATCAAGACTGAGTTTCTGCAACTGGAGGCAATGAACAATGGTGCCACGGCCGTGAACATCTATGACAGGCTCAAGGAGGTGTTCACGGTGCGTTCTTAACAGTGTGAACACGTGGCCTTCTCGAGCAGTAGATTGTGCGGTTACGCAGGGACAGATCATGCATGTAGAGCCACGGACGTGCGGACAGTGTCGGCTGTGTGTGCTGAGCTGTGTGTTCTGCTCCCCCGCGTGTGCCTGCTGCAACCAATTACGTACAGGAGAGCAAGATTGATTGGAGTAAGCTTGTCGCCTTTACCAGTGACGGTGCCAACGTTATGGTTGGGAAGCACTGTGGAGTGGCGACCCGCATCAAGACGGATTGGCCCTGCGTCCTGACTAGCCACTGCGCTGCGCACCGACTGGCTCTGGCCTGTGCGGACTTCTTCAAGGAGTTCCCTGCCCTGGTCAAGGTGGACAACATGCTCTCTAAGATCTACAACTACGCCAAGACCTCGACAGGTGCGCTTGGGCGCGCTAGTGGTTGTTGTGTGGCGAGTTGTGAGTGAATGGCTTCTTTGATGTATTGCTGTAACTTGTGCACACCGTGTCCTACAGTGCGAACCGCTGCTCTGAACGACATGTACAAGGAAAGGAAGGCGAAGGCATACAAGATCCTGAAGCCGCACACGTAAGCCGCACACGTCGTGCCTTGCTACCTGCTGACATGTGCGCTGGTGTGTGGGTGTAAGTGTGTATGTGGGTGTGTGGACGGCGGTAGCCTAGCCTGTGGAGTAGGGTGAGACGGCTTCACAAGCTGCGTGCTACCTGCTGCTGAGGCTGAGGGGTTGATATACATCCCGCTTGCACACTGCGCAAACTTACGCAGGGTTCGGTGGCTTTCCCGGTCTGAGTGTGTGAGGCGGATCAAGATTACCTACCCGATCCTGCTTGCCTTCTTCAATGAGCGGAAGAAGGACAAGAAGGATGTGGCCGCGGCCGAGATTTACGAGTGGCTCAGGTGTGTGGATGCCCTGGGATGTCAGGAATGCAAGCGTGTGCAAGTAGGCGTGGGCGCGCACTCGTGCTCTAGTGCGTATGTCCGCTGCATGTGTGTCCGTGACTGCGTTCCTGTCTTGGACTAAAACGCGATCACTACCGCATGCTATTTCACACCTGCAGGCAGGTGGACAACCTCCTGCTCATCACCTGCATTGACGGAGTTCTGGCTGCAACAGCGGAATTGAGCAAGTGGTTCCAGCAGAGTGATCTCGCCCTCGTTGACGTGCATCAGTACCTGGAACTAGGGCTACGGCACCTGATCAACGCCTACACCTACCACAAGGAGGGCGAGACGTCGAACGCACCTCCATCCTTTACGGCACCCATCCAGGCCCTGATCAAGGACCTTGCAGCGAAGGATGGCGTGTTCCACGGCCACCAGATGGTGCTGACAACCCCTCCCACGACGATCGCGCCTGCCACCACCACCACCGCCACCACGACAGCGGAGTCTGACAGCGACAATGACGGCTCTGACACCAACACTGACACGACAGCGGAGTCTGGCAGCGACGATGATGACACGGCACCTACGGCACCGAGCTGGGCGGCTTTCCCTCAGACTCTATTCCGCAGCAAGCTTGCTCTCAGCAGCATGGTCAAGAAGCTGGTTGAGAACATCAAAATGCGATTCCCCGCTGATGTCTCAGTGGCTGCAAAGTTTGGGGTGCTGGGCCCCCGTGCATTGGCTGCTGATTCCGGTGTGCCGAAGTATGGCGAGGAAGAGGTGGCCGCTTTGGCACAGCACTTTAAGCCCGTCTTGGGTGATGATTGCCTGTTGGCAGTTGACCAGTGGGTGATGGCTCGGGCGCGCCTGATTGCAGTGGCAAAGGAGCAGAAGAAGAGTGGTGATGTTATGAAGGCGAGGCCGTTCTATGAGAGGCTCTTGTCGTGGCTGTCTGGCATGGGCCGTGAGCTCACTGTCCTGGTGCAGATTATGCTTGTGCTGCAGCCATCTACGGCAGAAGTTGAGCGTGGCTTCAGCGCGATGAATGACATCAAGACGCCTGGCCGGGCAAGCATGAAGCTTGGCACCCTTGACGTACTGATGCGTGTGCGCCTTGTGGGCCCACCAATTGCGTACCAGCAGCGGCCTGTGGCTGGTGTCTCCCTTGCCCCGTATGCTGAGTTTGATGCAACGCTGCTGGGGCCTGCAGTTCAGAAGTTCGCTGCAAAGCTTGGCCGCGTGCCCCAGCGCAGCAGCCACAACGCCCGCCCGTCCCGTGTGAAGCATCGTGTGTGTGAGATTGATGTCAAGGCACTTCTGAAGGAGGCTGAGGAGGAGGCCGTTCAGAATGTGGATGTCTCGTGCTAATAATTTGGCATACGAACGTTTGAATTCTTTGAAAGCGGTCCATCTAGCAAATACATACCCGATACGATTGTGTATGATTGAAACGTTGAAAGAAGGGACGATAGTGTATTGGGGATTCGATGCACGAGGGTGTGTGCCGACGTGTGAAGATGACTAAACTGGAAGCGGTTAGGCCGCGATGGCGCTCTGCCTGTGTGTATGTGCGGTAGAACTGTGACTGGTCATGGCTTTGGCCCCGGCACTTCGGTGACAGCAAGCAGTTAGCAGGTATAGCATGTACGCCGCGCAGGCAAGCGAAGGCTCAGAGTTGCTTGGGGAAACGCGCTGCGACATGCCTGTGCATATGATCGCATTTGGACTTGTTCATTAGTGTTGCACTGCGTGAAACAGATACAAAAGCCGCCGTTTACAGTTGCGAAAAAGCGAAATTGCAACATGTCAAGATGTCTAGACATTTTACATGGCTTCCACAAAGGCACTTTGTCTAGACAAAAAAATCGTGGATTTGGGGGCCTGTTTGTCTACCCCCTTGACAAAAATTTCCGCTCCAGAGGCCAGGAATGTCTGGGTCAAGACATTCCCCCGCAAACAAGATACGACCCCTGCCCGGACGCCAGACGACAACATGCCGGCCCTGGTCAACTACATGAGCTGCCGAGGCCCCAGCCGGTTGAGTGCTGGCGAGGGATGTAGCACACTAGCATTATGGTGGAGTCAGGAGGAAGGAAGGGCCCGATGCAAGAAGGCGTCAAGCTAGGACCAGGTAGGACCGTTTGGTGCGGGTGGTTAGCGGTGCCGGCGTGAGTTGGTGAGGTCAAAGTGACGAGTGAGTATGACGGTCGGCCCATCTCGGACTTAAAGGCCACTCTCCTTTTCGGCCGGCCCAGTATGTAAGTGTGGATACAGCGGTGGTATGTCTGGTGTGTGTGTGTGTGTGTGTGTGTGCGTGTGTGCGTGTATGTGTTAAAGAGCACAAGGAAAACGTGCGTGTATGTGTGTGCGTGTGTGTGTGTGTGTGTGTGTGTGTGTGTGTGTGTGTGTGTGTGTGTGTGTGTGTGTGTGACGACACACACCACCACGCCAGTGCCGTGCATGATGCGCCAATGCGCCCCAATGACTGTGGGGCCTTCTCACGCACGTGACCTTGTGGTCGTGTCCTCCTCAACGCAGCAGGCCTCTACCCCCTCCCCCTCCCATGCACGGCACCGCACTCATTCATTACCGCCACCGCACTTCCTCGTCCAATCGTCCTCCCCCACCCCGCGCGCCAAACAGGTGTGCCTGCAGCCGCCCATTCACAATCCCAGGATCCCGACCCCACTGCTCTACCGGCACGTCCTGAAAAAGAAGACTGCCCAGCCCCTACTCCACAGCCGCTCGCCCCGCTCATCGCCCCTTACTCCATTTCGCCACATCCGCGGCCAATGCTCCTATCTACTGCTCCGCCTGCGGCCGCCGGCGGCGCCGAGACGGCGGCGGCGGCGGCGGCAGCCCCTCCTCCCCCAACCGGTCGAAGTCCGCCGCACTCATTGCGCCCAGCGCCCCCAGTGAGCCGCTGCCGCTGCCACTGCCCACACCGCCCGTGGCGCCGCCTCCATGAGTGCCACCCGCACCAGTGGTGCTACCGCTGTCAGCGCCGCCGCCCGTCTTGCCGCCCGCGGCCGCGGTGGCAGGACTGGGTGCCTGGGGCGGCGCCGCGCCCGCAGCCCTACCCCCTGCAGCCGCCGGCGCAGGCACTTCTGCCCGGGCAGCAGCGGCCCCCGCCGCAGGTGTGCCACCGGCAGTAGCCGCTGTCCTGCTGTTACTGACGCTGCTGGCCTGCGGCTGTGCATTGCTGCTGCTACTGCCGGCACGTTGCGCCTGGGCACCTGGCATCCCAGAGGTCGCGCCGCCAGCGCCAGCGCCAGCCATAGAGACGACGCCGGCAGCACCCGAGGTGCGCTGACTGCCGCGCTGCGGCGTCTGCGGCCGCCGTTGCTGTGCAGCCGCCGCCTGCGGCTGCTGCCCCACTGCCTGCGGCTGCTGTGCTGCTGCAGACCCAGCGCCCGCGCCCTTCCCGCCCACGGCGCCTCGCTTCGCATTCGCGGCCGCCGCCTCCGCATCCCGCCGCGCCGCTGCCGCCGCCTGCGCGCGCTGCCGCCGCCGCCCCGCCTTGGTCGTCGCGCGGTCCACTGCAGGGCTGCCGCTCCTCGACCCAGACCCAGACCGGCCGCGCGCTCCCGACCGCGACCGCCCCGCGCCCGCGCCCGCCGCCCGCGCCGCGGCTGCGGCCGCCGCGGCCGCGTTGGCCACCGCCGCCTCCTCCTCCGCGCCCGCCATGGCCACCGCCAGCCGGCCGTCCTCTGCGTCTGCGGCTGCGCCCTGCCGGCCGGCCCGCAGGATGAGGGAGGGGTCGGCCAGCACCACGCCGATGGCGTCGGCGGAGAAGGCGCCGAAGGAGGAGGCCAGGGCTCGGAACTTGGACTCCAGCGCGGTGGCCGAGACCGCCAGCAGGCCTGCGGGGGTGTAGGTGCGGGATGCGGGGTTGGGAGAGGGGTGAGGAGTACGGGTTGGCGAGTTGGGGGTCGGGCGGGCAGTGCGGCAAGGAGTGGGGTACGGAACAGTGGAGGGGGGAGATGTGCAGTACGGGCTACAAGTGGACTGATCGGCGGCCGGTCGGGGCGTGGGGTTGTGCTCCCAGGTGAGATCGCGTCAGTGGACGCAACACGACCTGCCCGGCTCCTCGCCCCTTCCCAACAGTCCATCAACCACTTCCCACCAACACCAGGACCAGCACTGCAGCCCCGCCCCCTCCCCTCACCTGGCTCCCGGAAAACCAGCTCAAGCACCAGCGGCCGCGGGATCTCAAACAGGCTCTGCATCACCAGCAGCTTCTCGCGCACCGCCGCCACAGGATCAGAGGGCGGCGCGGCGGCGGCAGCCGCCAGGCCCCCAGGCGCACCCGCTGAGGCCGCGCCCGCACCCGCGCCCTCCTCCGCCTCCGCGCCCTCCGCCGCCGAGCCCACCAGCAGCCCCGGCTGCGACGCAAGCAGCGACCACAGCCGCGGCGGCAGCGGCAGGCTCAAGGGCGGCGCCGCTCCGGAGGTGGAGGCGGCTGCGGCCGAGGGCGGCAGCAGCAGGTCACGCAGGGCGGTCACACGCGACCGCAGCTCGCCCGGCTCAAGCAGCAGCAGCTCGGGGTGGCGCTGCGGCAGCGGCTGGGTGGCGGCTGCGGCGGCGCTGCTACTGCCGCTTTCGCCCGGGGTGGCGGCGGCGGGCGTGATTGCGGCGGCGCCTGGCGGCGCCGCCAGCAGCTGCTCCGCCGCCGCCAGCCTCTCCGCCAGCTGCTGCGGCGACAGCAGCAGCAGCCGCGGGTGCGCCGCCAGAGTGGCCCGCACAGCGGCTAGGTCGCCGCCGCCGCCCAGCCCCAGCGCCGAGCCCAGCGCCGCCAGCCGCGCCGCCACCTGCTCCGCCCCGAAGCCCGCCAGCAGCTCGTGGCCGGCACCGCCGTGCCGGCTGCGGCCGCCAGCCGCCACCTGCAGCCGCTGCTGCGCCTGCGGGGTGTGTGTGTGTGGCTCCGACTGTTCGGCGATGAGCTGCAGCACGCCCCCCAGCGGCACCCCTGTGGCGGCAGACAGCGCCAACACCTGATCCAACACAGGCGGAGGAGGAGCCAGAGCGCCAGGCCGGCGGCCGGAGCGCGCCCCCACCTCTGCCTCCCCCGCATCGCCCTCCGCCCGCTCCGCCGCGTCCGCCTCCTCTGCGCCATCACCGGCCACGTCGCCCGCCGCCAGGTCACCAGCTGCCGGCAGCTCCCAGCCGTCCAGGCTGCTGAGGGAAGCCAGGCTGCTCAGAGACAGCACAGACGCCGACGGCGATGGCGATGACGGCGACCCCGCACTCCCTGCGCCACTGGATCCAGACACGGATCCAACTCCAGATCTGGCGCCCAGCGGCGGCGCCGGTACGGCGTTGATGAGTACGGATGGATCCACCAGGATCATGTCCGCCACGTCATCCTGGAACCTGCCGTACCGTCCCGCCAGCCCCGCAAACTTGGCCTGCAGCGTCGTCCCCCCGAAGCCGCCCAGCACGCGCGGCTCCTGCGCCACCAGCTCCGCCATGAAGGCCGCCGGCACGCCGAACAGCGACTGCAGCAGCCGGTAGCGCCGGGCCAGCTCCGCAGGAGACCTGGGCGCGGGGTGGGGGTTGCGGTGGGTGGGTGTTGCAGGCATGGCCGTTTGGCTGACGGCGTTGACGACCGCCCGGGAGCCGCTGCCTTCCCACCGCTGCCTTCACGCTTCCACCGATCCAAACATGGCCAGATGAACCCCGGCACTGCGGCCATCCCCGCTGCTGCCATCCCCAGCCCCACCATCCCCACCGCCACCGCCACCGCCCAAGGCCGCGCCCCCCGCCCCCACCTGCGCAGGAGCTGCGGGCACCTGGCCAGCACCTCCCTCATGCGGCGCGGCGGCAGCCCCAGCAGCCCCGGCAGCACGTCCATCTTGGCGGCCAGGCCGCTGGCCGACTGCCGCAGCAGGTCGGGGCGGGACTGCAGCATGGGCAGCAGCTGCGCGCAGGAGGGAGGGGCGAGTGCGTGGGGAGGTGGCGGAGGTGGAAGGCTGGGTTGGGGTTGGAGAGGTGAGGTGAGGTGAGGTGAGGTGACGTGAGGTGAGGTGAGGTGAGGGAGCCTGTCGCGGGGAGCCGCCCATATGCATGCATGCATGTACGCATGACGCGCATCGCAAGGCTCCCCACCGCCCCAAGACATTCGCAATCGCTCACACACGCACCGGCACGCCTCGCGCCTTGCACACCGCGGCCAGCTCCCGCCCGCTGCGCTGCAGGCGCTCCGGCGGCAGCAGCAGCAGCCCCGGAGCCGCCGCCGCCATTTGCCGCGCGCGCGCCACCGCAGCATCCGCCTCCTCGTCGCTGCCTGCCGCCGCCGCCGGCGATGCTGCCGGCGGCCCCAGCGCCGCCACCACGTCTGTGAGTGCTTCCAGTGCGGCGCGCAGCTGCTCCGGCCGCTTGAGCAGCAGCCGGCCGTTCCTGTACACACAGGTGTGCGTTTGACAGGGTGAGGGGCGTGATTAGGTGTGTCAGTGTGTGTGCATGTGGCCGGGCCGGCGCGGCGTCGGCTGGGGGGCGTCCGACTGCATGTTGTTTGTCCCGCCTGCCCATCCAAGCCCCCAAGTTAGTCGCGTCCGCGTGCCTGTCTTGTGCTGTTGTGCCCGCCACCGAGCCCGGGCGGCGACATGTATCGCCGGCGCCGCTCGCGCTGCTGCTCCACGACGCCTCGGCCACATCCCATTAGTATTATCGCTTGCAACTAACGCCTCTGCCAGTGCTCCGCTCGTTTTCGCTTGTTATGGTTTGGGCTGGTATTTACAACCCCCCACCACACGCCCCCCACCACCACACGGCCCCCTCACCACACGCACCTCCTGGCCATGCCCACCAGTTGCTCCGGGCTCAACCCCAGCACCTCCACCAGCAACAGCAGGCGCCGGGCCACTGCACGGGGTGGGTTGGGGGGTGAGAGAGGGATGGACTCAGTCAGGCGGGCGGGGGTAGGCGAGGATGGAAGGCACTGGGTGAGGGGGATGGCGTGCAGGGGCACAACACAAATGAGAGGCGCCCGGCCCACACCCAACCGTCAAGGCCGCCCACCACCTCCAGAGCTCCCTCCCACTCTCAAGCCTCATTTCAGACCCCATGAGACCTTAGGCCGCTCCTCCTCACCTGCGGCGGGGCTCGTGACGTCCAGCTCCTGCAGCACCTCGCGCTTGGCCGCGGTGCGGCGCAGCAGCGACATCACCACCTCGGGGCTAGCGGGCACTGGCCCCGGCGGCAGCATGCGGCGACCCCCGCGATACGCGATGCGATCCGTCACGGGCATTCTGGCAGAGCCACCGCTGCTGCTGGCGCTGTGATGGCTGCGCGTCCGCTCCTCGTCGGCAGCTTGCAGCAAGCCCATCGCATCCTCCGACTGCAAGTCCGTCACGTCCAGGTCGAGCAGCCGCTCATACAGGCGGTCCGTAGACTTCGCAAGCTTGCCATATTGGCCCCGCTGACGCTGTGCAACCTGCTCGACCCAGTTCTCCGAGCCATCAGTGCGAGGCTCGGCGAGTCTCGAGGCTACGCTCCCAGCCGCCCTGACGCTACTTTGTTGCTTCGCCGACCGTGCACACGGAATCGGGGCCAATGAGCCACCGCACGGTGCGCTCTGCAAGGGCGCCCTTGCAGACAAACGCATTGCGCCCAATTTTCGACTAAATCGGACGGCTTCGTGTTACAAAGACAAAATACGTGTCATATGTCTTCACGGATCTACCGCTGCGGCTTCCTCGGAAGAGTATGCTTTGGTTACCTCGTTAGGCGCAAGTCAGGGTGCGTATGTTACAATAATTTCAGGCTGTTTGATAAAAACAAATCAGCAAGCGAAAGCAGGCCGCCAGAGTCCATCTGTCCGCCCGTGTGTATTGACACGCTGACCCGTGGAGACCCGCGCCTTGAGCCCAAGCTGCCAGCGCCTGCAAAGATTACGCGCAGTTCCGCAGTCAAGCGCCGGCAACTAACGCAGAGAGCTACGGAGATACAGTGTCCCTCTCACACATGGCACGCACCTGTGCCGTGTGCTGAGTTGCGAGACTTGCATGTCAGTGCATGTCCGCAGGAAGCCGGCGCGCAGTGGGGCCGAGCGGGCTGTAACTGCCTGTGCGCGCATCAAGTTGTCCCAGGCTTTTGCGAATTTGGCATCTGGGTTTGATTCCTACACTGCGCTCAACAAGCGCCGGTGGCGATGGCGGTGCCCCACCTGCTGCACGCGCCCCAGCGGCGACACACGCCCCACGGCTCAACTGGCCACCGGCGGCCACCAGCTGCCAGTCGTAACTGCCCGGCGCACGTGGCGTTCAGCCCTGTCGCCCTGCCGCCACCCTGCTGCAGATGCTGCTGGGCACCCCTGGACTACCCCCTCTCGAGGTCCGAGACCGCTGCGGTGCGAGTGATGGCGGCGGCATCGGGGCGCCGCCGCTGGACCAGCCCAACCTGCCACCACATGCGCCGGCTCCACACACGCAGTCCGGGCCCCATAGCTCGGGTGGGCGCAACACAAGGTAGCGCCGCCAGCGGATTCATCCCGGTGGTCCAGCTCCTGAAGCCGCACCGCACCGCTCCGCGCCGCCTTCACGGCCGTGCCACCCCCTCCCCCGGCTCAAAGGGCGCCGTGTCAGCCAGGCACGTATGCATCACCTCTGCCACCACCGCCGCCGCGCCCTCGCGCCCGCCGCAGCCGCCCGGGTTGAGGGCCACGCTGAGCGCCGCGCGCCGCGCCACGCACGCCGCCTGCTGCGGCCCCCACTGGGTGGGCAGCAGCGGCAGGTTGCCGCGCAGCAGCTCCTGCCACAGGCTGCAGTCGCCGCTCAGGTTGGCGGCGCGGATCTGGTCGGTCGGGTACGAGTAATTGGGTTTAGGTTGGGAGGAGCAGAGTGCACACCAGGGTGTGACCTAAGTGCACCGAAGCCCAAACAAAGCCATGGTGCACGCGCGGAGGTCAGGCGGTGCGTGTCGCCGAGGCTGCGTGCGGCGCTCTGGTTGGGGATGCGGCTGTGCGGACTGAGGCAGGGGGACGGCTGGGCAGCGCCCTGCTTACCTCGGTGCAGGCATGGTTGCGGCAGTTGGTCCAGTCCAGCCCGCCTTCAATACTGAAGCAACCGCTTGTTCCGCTGCTACTGCTACTGCTACTGCTACGAGTACTGCTCCCGCTGCTGCCGGCTCCACTGCTGGCGGCGACCGCACGAGACGCGGCCGTGTACCCTAGCCCTGGGCCGTCCCGGCATTTGGACCAGGCAAAGTTCCGGTCTTGACACGCATCAACTCCGGCGCCACACGCGCCGCCTGCTGTGGTGCTGCTGGTACTGGTGCCCGTGCTGCCGCCAAGTGCCGCGGCCACGGCCGGCGCCGCAGCCACACCCGAGCCCGCCGCCCCTATCGGCTGTTGCTGCTGTTGCTGCTGTTGCTGCTGCAGTCCCTGCTGCTGCTGCTGCGGCGGCGGCAGGCCCAGCCCGCCGCTGGCCCGGAAGCGGCAGTGGTCGTAGGCGTGTATGAGCTCGTGCGCCATGGCGTTGAGCACCTCGCGCCTCGTGTGCAGCCGGTTGTGGCACAGGATCACCTGCGCGCACCAGTGGAGCGGCGCAGTGGAACGGTGTGGAATAACGGTGTAGTGGAAGTGCAGTAGTGCACACGCGGAGACAGCATCTGCATGGGTGCGGTACGCCGCGATATGAAGTGGTGCGATTCTCGCCATTATACCTCATGCAGCGTCGGGGCGGCGGAGTCGCCGGTATTCGTGCAGCTTGGTGCGCAGGAGGCTTTGGTTGCGAGCCTATGTTCGCAGTCACACTTGCTCAAATAACCAGGCTGAATGCGTCACAATCCCTGTTGCCTCCTCCATGCGATGCGCGCCTGGACGCCTGGGCTGCTGCCCGACACCCGCACACGCACTGGCAGCCCAAAGCCTCTCATCCCATCCCTTGCCCCTCCCCTTCCGTGCCCTCACCCATCCTATCCCACCGCGCCCCGCCCCTCGCCCCGCCCCCGCGGCGCACACTCATGCCACCCGCTCTCTCGCGGGGTCGCGCACTCACGCCGTGGTCTGGCGCGAAGCCGCCGCCCACCGCCGCGTCGCAGCGCATGACGTGGAAGAAGGAGCGCCCCACGGGGCAGCCCAGCTGGGGAGGGAGAGGGGGAATAGGGGAAGGGAGTGGCCGGGGTGCGTGAGGGACAACTTCAAGCGTTGGGAAGAGGACCGTACGTGTCAGGGTGTGTTGATGGGTGGGGGGCTTGTCGCTCGCAAAGGAGTACATGGCACAGGCTGCATACAACGGATAAAAGAGCCGAGTATCGGGTCAGCGTTTCATTGATTTGGGTTATGGCCGGGCCCGTAGCTGCTGAGCCAACACGACATGCGCAGCCACACCACACCTTCGGCTGCCCCCCCCCCGCCAACATGCATTCTGCTTACGGACCCCCAGCTATTACCCCAAGGCCAGCTCTCGGGTCAGAAAGCCCAAGTCAACCGACAAATCGGAAATGGCACGCACCTCGGCCAGGGCTTGCATCAACGTGCGGACGGGCTGGGAGGAAAGGCCGGCGGTGACAGCCTCGCCCACGTCGGCCCGGCTCAGGGTCTCCAGGGGTGAGGGCTCACCTCCAGAAGCGGCACCAGAATCCGCCATTTAGTGCGTACGCTTTGATACGTGAGTGAATAGCTGGAACCGTGCGGCTTGTACAAGGGCTTTGTCCGAGCAAGCGGTTTAAAATTTGTGAGTCCTTTCAAAAACGCGAGCCCATGCGATGTATGAATGTATGGAAATGTCCAGTTCACACAAGGAAAGACAAGACAGCCATGTTTCGCTTTGCAATGGTCAGCGCGCCATCTCGACCGACATTCACCTGCACTTGGTGCCTCGTGCGCCCCACTTCCAGGTTAATGTGCACATACACACCGTGACACTTGCCACTACCATATCACAGCGCATGATATTGCGGTCGGAACAACGCACAAGGGTTTCCACCACTTAACGCGCGCTTACGCTTGCCTCTAGGCACCGTAACAGCGCTAATACTCATTCTGTGCTATTTAACCATTGTCAGCTGCGTTGCTGGTGCAGCGTGGGGTAAATTTATTACTCGCGGCAATTCGCGACTTTTCCACGCTGACCCCTTCACATGGCATCGTCGTCTTCAATATGCCGAGGGTCCATAGCAGGTCCTTGTGGAACCGGCTTGCGGTCCAGGTGCGGTCCACCGCGCGCGGGCCCCTGCCCCACCGCAGGAGCCAGAACTCGTCGAGGAAGCCCAAACCCCGCCATCAACAACAGCCCCAATTCCTGTATGTACAGGCCAATTCCATTTGCATCTCATAGTATGGCTTGCGTTGGCCTGCCACGCCCTGTCCAAGCAGGTGCGCGAAGCGATTGTGGGTTTGGTGCGAACCGTGGTCACCGTTGCCTTGCCTGTCGCCTCTTTGTGTTCCCTTGGCGAACTCCGAAACTTGGGTCGTGTGGTCGAGGGTCGGGAACGCAGAGCCGGCGAAAGTCGTCTGGAATCGCCGCGGACCTAGAACCTGGAACCCTGGGCTGCGCTCCTGCCCGACGGTCATCCGGAAATTGGTCCTTGTCTGATTACGCACATGTCGAGAGGTCCAGCCGCCGGGCAAGATCTTTATATCAGCGCGCGGCCCCTCGCACGCCCGTCACGCTGCGTGACCGTTGCCGGCCACGCCACGCGCACGCGCAATTGACACAAAGACCCCGTCCCTCGCGACCCTCGGGATCTTTTCTCGCTGCCTACTGCTGTCTAATACCTGCGTTGCCCTTCCTGCCCCCTGCTGCCGCAGATGCCGGCCCCTCCACCTCGTCTGTAGCTGCGTGCAGCTCGATGCCCTCCGCAGCCGTATACTCGACTGGCCTGAAGTCCCTACGGTGTCGGCCAGGCGTGCTGACCCCATGCGTTTCCGGCGCTTCTTGCACAAGCCGGTTTCCTGTTCCTGCTAGCGGCTTCCGTGCCGGGCAGACGATACAAGCAGCGGCCAGCAGTAGCAGCAGCGTGGGGAGCAGCAGCAGATTTAGCAATGCACATGGCACGCGCAGCAGCAGTGGCAGCGGCGCGGCAAGCTCGGGGCTGCGGCCTGGCCTACAGCCGCAACAGCGGCAACAGCAACCTCAGTCGCATAGGACAGACGCGTCGAGCCGGAGGGTTGCGGCGGCAGCGGCGGCGGCAGCGGCTGCAGATGGCGCCGGCAGTCGTCCGGCCGGCGGCGATGGCGGTCTCATTGAGGAGGCGCAGGTGCGGGTGTGCTGGTGTGAGTGCAGTAGCTCGTGCGGGGGCAGGGGCGGGAATGTCCAGTGCGACACTCCTAGTAAAGCTACGAGCTAGCGGTACGCGCCGACGGCGGCCCCGGATGCGCCGGCGTGCGCCCGAGTGCGTGTGCATGTGTCGTGGTCTGCATTTGCCTGTGTGCGCACAAGAAGCTGAATTCGTACATGTGCATCATGTGTACCTTTGGCATGGCCCGCGTGCGCGCCCAGCCCGCGCTTCAGCGCCCGCCCATCTCCGTCCCTCTCCTCTCTGCTCCCCTTGCGCCCATCCACCCCACCCCAACCCCCCTTCACTGTTCCCACTGCCTCACCCCCGCCACGGCCCACTACCCGCAGAAGCTGGTGGGCACGCTGACCAACCAGGCCTCCCGGTTCTGGGCGCTGAGCGGCAAGTTCATGCCCATGGTGGGTCTGTTCTTCATGCTGGCCTTTGTCAACACCATCCTGGACTCGCTCAAGGACACGCTGGTCATCACCGCGGCGGGGGGCGGCGCGCAGGTGGGTGGAGGGACACTGGGAGGGAGGGACTGGGAGGGAGGGACTGGGAGGGAGGGCGATGGGAGCATGTGGCCAAGCGAAGATTAGGGCGGGAAGGGTGTGTCAGGGGGGTAGGGTGTCTTATGCGGGTTGCCTCCTCCGTCCACTCCGCTCCCTGCCACCCTCTCCACCTCCACGCAGGTGATTCCCTACCTGACTGTGTACGCGGTGCTGCCCAGCAGTCTGGTGTTCCTGCTGGCCTACAGCTACGCCAGCCAGCGCTTCAGGCGCCAGGTGCGGACAGGCAGCATGTGGGGGAGGGGGCCGGAGGAGCAGGAGGGGGAGGGGGAGGGGGAGGTGAAGGGGGAGGTGGAGGTGGAAAGAGAGCAGCGGAGGGGAGGAAGGTTGCGTGTAGGGGCGGCGTGGCGGTTTGCGGCATGGGGCTATGGGAGGCAAGGTGCTGCAGAGGGCAGCCTAGGAGCGTGCCGGGACGACAGAGGGACAGGCACCGCGGGTCGGCCCTCCTCGCCTCGTACCCAACCGAAGTACAACTTACACCGAATACAACCCAACAACACTTTACACATCAACATCTCAACTTCAAGCACACCCCAATCCTACTCGCAGACTCTGTTCAACGGCATCGTTGCGGTGTTCATGACCTTCTTCGCCGGCTTTGCGCTGTGGCTCTACCCCAACCACCACCTGCTACACCCCACCTCGTGGGCGGAGGGCGCCGCCGCCTCGCTGCCGCTGGGGCTGGACGGGGTGAGCGAGGGGGAGGGGGAGGTGGCGGGGGCTGGCAGTCGGGGCACACCGAGGGGAAGGAATGGGAGTCGTGAGTGTCGACGACCAGTGTGGGAGGGTCTGGGTCTGCGGGGCGGGCGCGTGCGCAAAGTGAGAGGGTTAAGCGTGAGAGGGGTGGGCGTCGATGGTGTTGTGGCGAAGGGCTACTGAGCCGGGAAGCAGCACTCGCGATGCACCTCTCCGCCCTTCACCTCGCTCTCCCCCTGCCCCCGCCCCTGTCCCTCCTCCACACTCGCCAGCTTGTGGGCATGGTCCGCAACTGGACCTTCACTCTGTTCTTCTGCATGAGCGAGCTGTGGGGCGACGTGTGCCTTGGCCTCCTGTTCTGGGGCCTGGCCAACGACACCACCAGCCTGGCGGACGCGCCCACGCTGTACCCGCTGTTCGGGCTGGGAGCCAACGTGGCGCAGGCGCTGGCGGGGTTCGTGCTCAAGGTGGGGCAGGGGAGGGGAGGGGAGGGGAGGGGAGGGGAGGGGAGGGGAGGGGAGGGGAGGGGAGGGGAGGGGAGGGGAGGGGAGGGGAGGGGAGGGGAGGGGAGGGGAGTCGGGTGACGGTTCTGGTTATGGCGAGGAATCCTTTTAAAAGGCGAACGTGGGAAAGGGGGCGGAGCTGGGTTTCGCGGTGGGTGGGCACACTCCCAACTGCCGAGCACCCCACACCCCCGCGCGCGCCCGTTGCCCTGCGCAGTTCTTCTCTGGCCCCGCCTCCCACGGCGGCTCCTTCACCTGGGAGGTCCAGTCGCTGATGGCGGTGGTGATGGTGTTCTCGGTCGCCGCGCTGGCCCTGCACCACGCCATCAGCGCACAGCACAACGCGCACAGGGCCGAGCGCCGCGCCGCACGCAACGCCGAGCGCGCGGCGCAGCAGCAGGCGCTCTCGCAGGCTGCAGCCGCAGCCGCCGCGCGCGGCGACGCGCCGGCGGCGGCGGCGCCGGCCCTGCAGCTCGCCTCAGCTTCAGTGGACCTGCCGGCGGCGGCGCAGCCGCAGCTCCCCAAGGACGCGGCTAGCACCCGCCCCAAGAAGTCGAAGCAGAGCATGGGCGAGATCTACCGCACGCTGGCCAGCAGTGTGCCCATCCGCTGCCTTGTGGTGATGAGCATGGCGCAGGGGCTGTGCACCAACCTGATGGAGTTTGCGTGGAAGAGCCACATCCGGCTGCTGTATCCCACACCCGCCGAGTTCACCTCGTTCCTGGGGGACGTGTCCACCTGGCAGGGCATTGTCACGGGTGGGTGGGGGGCGGGGGTTGGTGTGGTTGGGTTGGGCGGATTAGGGTGGGCGGTGCGCGCTGCAGGGGCTGGAGGCGTGGGGGAACGGAACGTGGGGGCCATCCGGAGAGTGGGCGTAGGCGAGGGGGGCGGAATGCGGGGCCAAGGGGCCACAGGGGTCAGGGCCTCCTTGGGATTACCGCAGCATCTGGAGACAGCGACCAGTGAGCTTGTGTCCCCCTGGACGTGTCGGGTTTGCAGCTGACACCCTGCTGCCCGCCCGCCTGCAACGCCCTCTCCTCAACACGCGCACACGTACACAGGCCTGCTGATGGTCCTGTCGCCCACCATGTTTGAGCGGCTGGGCTGGGCGGGTGTTGCCGCCGCCACGCCCCAGATCCTGCTGTACGGCGGCGGCGCCTTTTTCGCCGTGGCCATGGCCTACCAGTTCGTCATGGCGCCGGGTGGGTGGGAGGGGAGGGGAGGGGATGGGAGGGGCGCATTCGCGGAGTGCATGAGTCAATGGGGGGTGGGAAGGTGGAGGAGGGTTGGGGACGGGCAGAAGGGTGCATCGGGGAATGCTCACGTGAGCCCGTCCTTCTGTCTTACCTCCATCCCCCCCACCCCCCTGCACAGCCGCCGCCGCCGCCACCGCCTCCGGCGCGGCCGCCGCCGCCGCCGCCTCTGCTGCCGTACTGCAGCTGCTGGTGTACGGCGGCGCGCTGCTGTACGTGTTCAGCAAGAGCGCCAAGTTCAGCCTGTTCAAGCCCGCGGAGGAGATGGTGTACATCAGCCTGGACGAGGAGGGGCGCACCAAGGGCAAGGCCGCCATCGACGTGGTGGGCAGCCAGGCCGGCAAGAGCGGAGGCAGCGTGCTGCAGCAGGTGGGGGAAGGAGGGGAGCGGGAGGGGAGGGGAGGGAAAGGGGAGGAGGGACGGGAGGGGAGGGCAGGAGAAGGGGAAGGGCTAGCCATCCGTGGACGACGGGGCAGGGGTTCTACTTGGGTCGCTGTCTTCTTTCCCGCGGCGCCTGCTCAGGTCTGACACCTACGGTACTAGGCCCCTCCTGACTGCTGATTTCTCCCCCCACCACACCACACCACACATACACACACACACACACATCACACTCATGCAGGTCCTGCTGCTGCTGTGCGGCGGCGCCATCGCGGGCCAGCTGCCCATCATGGTGGCCGTGTACCTGGCCATGAGCAACGGCTGGCTGGGGGCCGTGGGGGCGCTCAGCAGGGTGGCCAACTACGTGAGTGGAAGGGTGGGGGAGGGGGAGGAATGGGCGTGGGTGGGGACGAGTGGAGGTGAGGGAGAGGGAGATGGGTTGGTCGGGGAAGGAGGGAGGGGGGCGGCAGGGCAGGGAGGGCAGGGCAAGTGGGGCCCGCCTGCCTCCCTGGCGGACTGGTCAACCCGCCCTTGCGTGCCATGCCGTGCTCTGAGAGGAGAGGGATACAGCTCAGCGCGAACGCACACATGCGAGACACGGTCTCGCTCCTACCGTACAGACACCGACTCACAACACACGTCCAACGCCCCCACCCCCTCTGTCCCACAGGGCCACCAGAGCACGGTGCACGACTCCCTGACCGCCTCCATGGACGAGGTACCGCACACCACTGCGGGCGGCGGCAGCGCAGGCGGCAGCGGGGCCAGCGGCAGCAGCAGCAGCAGTCACAGCAGCAGCGGCAATAGCCACAACGGGCACGGCGGCCACCATAACGGCAACGGAAACGGCCACCACCACAACCACCACGTAGCCACCGCTGTCACCCATGGAAATGGAAATGGAAACGGCGCGCAAGCCAGCCACAACGGCCACAACGGAAATGGAAACGGTCACCACAACGGTCACCACACGGTCATCGTGGCGGGCGAGAGCGCGACCGTTGCCGGCTTCGTGCACAGCGAGCACAACGGCCATACCGGCCAAAACGCCGCAGCCGCTGAAGCGGTGCGTGCTGCGGCGGCATGAACCGCTCTGATGGCTGTGTGTTGGCGGCGGCACGTCCAGGGTGGACACACGAGGGTCTGACAGCCGGGCCCCGGGAGTAGCGCTGGGGCCGTCGGGGCCTCGACGGCTGCAGAGCTGCGGGCAAGAGTATCTTGGCCGAGCTCGCCGAGTCGGGGGAGGTTGTTTTAGCCGTTCATCCAGACGGGATGAGCAGGGTTGGCACGTGGTTGATGGAGTTGGCATTAGGTGGGTAGATCGAAGCTTGCAAGCGGTGGTGGTCGCGGCGGCCGTGGGGCCGGTGGCGCGGGGGACATGGCGGCGCGGCCGGACGTGCGAGACATGAGTCCCGGCGGCTGTCATCAGGGTGGGGGATGGGTCGGCATCAGGCCACGGGATCCGGGCGTGGGATCCGGGGTTGGGGTCGGGTACAACAGGAAAGGAACAACGGCAACCGCACCAACGGCAACAACGGCATTTGGGAGGCCGAGCAGGAGGCCGCGTGCAACGTGTGCGCACATGGGCGACATAAGCAATTTTGGCCCTGGCGTGGGTTGCCACGAAAACGTTGTTGGTGTGTGCATGTGTGGATGGACGATGTGGCCAGTTTGGCAAATGCAGCAACAGCAGCAACCGGATAAGATTTTCATAAGCCGGTTGTTTGACCCCTTTCGCGCGTTTGACATGTGTGTTGGTTGTGTTTATTGTTGTGGTTGTCAGGTTTCTGGTGGCTGTTAAGGGCTGGAGCTGGTGTGATCTGGAGGCGGCGCGTTGCCTGCATGTGTGGATGCGGGCCGCGCCGATCCTTCCTACGTTCCCTGTTTCTGTCTCTTTGGAAGCAGTGCGGATGCGCCAGCGGTTGCGTGTCTGCGCCAGCGATCGGATGCAAGTCTGAAGTACAATATACGGTATGAAACCAACTGTGCCTGTGCGAGTGAGTCCTACTGCGCTTGCCAGCGCGAGTGTGCGTGTGAGATTGAGTGGTGCAACCGAGCGGAGAGAGCGGAGTGCGCAGGCGCCATCAAGCGCCTGTAGGTTCTTTCCGGTTATATGTGCACAGGAAAATATCTTCAAGAGTAGTGTGTCTGTGTGAGTGCTGACGACAATTGGAGCTCCTTAGAGTGCATCTAGGGACGCCCGTCCAGTGCCAGTACCGTACATGCGTGTTTGCGTGTACACGCGAGGGTGTCACAAGTCCATCAGAGCGTTCAGGTACAACATTGCAGACACGGGGGTTGCGCGTGTGTGCTTGGAAAGACGAAACAAGGGGCGTATATATGTTCTGCCACTGGTTTCGTGAGGGGCCAGACCTTGTGAAGGGCTTGCCAAGCGATCCGAGTCGACGGGGAGTGTGGGACATAGAGCGGAATTAAAGAGATGATGTGATGTTGGAGGAGGCGCAAATCTGACACCCCTTGCGGACGACCACCGACCGCGGTGTGTCCATGATGCAGCAAGCCTGTAAATGGAATAACATTTGGTTGGACTTATTCCGCGCTGGCTACTGCCACTATGATTAAAATCCTGGGCCAGGCATTGCTGGCTGCAGTAAGGATGCGGATGTTACAGAGGGGACAGTCCCAGCTCCCGAAGACGCCGAGCCATCACATGCTATCAGGGCCCAACCCCGACTTTGCTGCAAACCCTCCCGCGGGCAAAGTCCGTGTGACTCCGCGCACAGTGAGTCCTAGCCAAGCCTCAACCCGCCAGAGCCCCACCGCTGTGCCTCAACGCCACAAGCCTAGGCACAGGAGTGCCGGGAAACGTCTAGGCCGCAGGACACACGCACAGCGCACGCACTAACCAGGGCGCAAGCGTCCAGGTACTAGAACGGTCGCCCACACGTGCATCCTGCCCACACACAGAGCCACCAACCACGCACAACCTCTCACGGCGAGGGGGGCGGGGAATCAGCGTCATACGGCAAGCGCAAAACCATGCCGTCACCAACAGCCCGAGATATGAAGGGATGCGCAAACGGCACAGCGTCCCAACCCTTTGGCCTGACACCCAAAGTCACAAACGTCTGGAGACGACCCCAGAAGTCAGCTACGACGGCAAGTCCAATGCTCAGCACCCGGGCCGACGGCAGCTTCGCTCGCGCCGCCAACCCGGCCATAACCACACGCTGCCGACCAAAGTCCAGGGCAGACATAGCAGCGAGACACACTACATCCCACACAGGTGGCGCAAGCCCCGCAGGCGGGCGCACTAACCACAACTCCTCACGAGAGAAGGCACTTAGAGCCTCCTCCGGCAGGAAACCCATAGCCATCCCCATACTTTCCCGCAGTGACAGCGCAACAGTGCAGTCCCAAAACCAGTGACGCCGGTCCCCATCCTGCATGTCCACCCCACACGCCCAACACGGGTCAACAGTAACGCCTCGCGCCCGCTCGCTAGCATGCCGTGGAAACGCCCAGCAAGCGTTGGCGGCCACACGCCACAGTGCTTCCTTATGATGATTCTCCCATTTCAGCGACCACAAGCGGGCCAAGGTGCACACGAAGGCCCCCGCCGCCAGGGCAGCCCCCACCCCCGACACACCCGCATCGCACACATACTGCAAATGCTTAGCCTTCAGGGCGGCTAACTGTGGAGCCATTTGTAGCACGGTCCCCGCCTTCACCGTGTAGGCAGTGAGCAGGATGGGCGGCCCCCCGCACTGCAACCATCCAAGTCCCCGCACCACCCGTTGCACCGACTCCGCCGTAGCACTCACGACGTCGGCCACCGGGAGCGGCAGCGCGGCGGCAGGCCCCCGAGCCAGCTGGGCCGCACGCGCGGCGGCAGCCCAGCCAGCGGGAAGAAGGGCCACCGCCGCCGCAAACCGGTCGGCCGCCTCTTGAGGCGACGCCGGCCCCGGCAGGGGCGACGGCAGGCGTGCCCGCGTGCTCCAGTGCAGCACCCGCCTCCACACAGCAGTCACATACATATCCGCACACGCTTCACCAGACCGGGAGCCCTCCGCCCAAGGGCTTGTCAATGCCTGCCGCAGTTCGTTCAGGCCGTCATGCGCTGCAACCAGCTGGCCCACACACGCCAGTCCCGGCAGAGCGAACAAATCCGCGAAAGCCAATTCCCACGTGCGGCCGTCCACACACAGCGCCGGGTTAGCCCACAACGGCACATGACTCACCCACGCGCCCGGCTCGGGCGGCGCCACAAGAGTCACCGCGGGCAATGCAGTCATGGCTTTCAGCAGGCGCGCAAACGGCTTGCCCGCCGGGGTGAGCGGCTTATTCAGCACACGGTCCGCGGCCCCCCGCACCAAGAAACGCAGGGGCGTTGCCGCCGGGTGCAGTAAGGTATGAGCGCCTGTGGGCCTTGGCCATTCGAGTTAGAACGCGCTGCCCTCACACCTTGCGGGCGTAGCAGGGCAAGTGCTGATGTCTTTGGGATGCAGGGTTACAGATACAGCTGTAAGTGCATGGGCAGCGTTTGACACAGTATGTTGCCCCGCGGTACAGACTACCCGCATGCCCCGGCCAGCTATCACAATAACACTGCAGCTGCACTCAGGGTCCCATTGTGTGCAGCGTATTCCCAAAACCCAGCATTCAGTTTGCAACGTCAAGGCAAAATTGCGCGGGCTGGTATAACCCTGGAGTCATGGACACAGGCATCGCTGACTGGCTCGTAGGCTTGTACCGGTACTTTGCTGACGGGCAGCTGCACAAAGGATGGTTGCCCTGCTGAGCGTGTTTTGGGATCCCTGGGTGCGATGGGAGAGGGTAAGGGGCAGGTTGACCTAATCCGGTCACTCCCATGACTGAGCTTCCTGGGTAGCAGGGCGCTGTGAGCCGCGGGTGGTGACTGATGCTACCGGATATGGCCCTACCTCCAAATGTGACATACCATAGGACTGAGACGCGAATTGGGTGATGTCCTTACAGGAGCTGCTGCCCCCAACTCTTCTGCCTGCCTACGCACGCGCACACACATACCTTGTCGCAGTCCGTACCCTTGACACCGCATAGACACACATCTACTGTCTCGCTCTGCTAGGAGTGGAGGTCCGCCGCCAGGGGGTCCCATGCTGACATGGCCCCGCCATCAACAACTCCCTGCGCACCCGCCCTGATCCTCGCCAACCAAGCCGGCCTGACGACTCAGGCCGCACCATGGTGACATCTTTGACTGACTGATCCCTCGAGTCCCAATCCGGTCAGGTTCCTAAGCCTTATAAGCCTGCACCGCCCTGCCTCCGCACTAGCCGCGGACCCACCCCACTGCTCGGGCGTGCACTAGACCAAACACACTCTGAACGATAATGAGCACAGAGCCAAATTCGCATCCGCGCACAGCCCCGCGACGCCCGCGTTCCTAAGCCGTGCACCAGCGTGATGCACCCGGCCGTGCGCTTCCGAACAGCCCGGGCTGCTGTGCGCCAGGCACACAGGCAGACCCAGACACGCGACGCGACCATGGCGCAGCCACTGCGCAAGGCTGCGCGCCCAGCTGCCGCCCCCTCAACTCCCGGGCTCTGTCAGCAACGAATTATTACTGCTACAGCCGCCGCCGGAGCGGCGAGCGGGCGTCACCGAATGCTCCCTAAGGCTATCTGCACTCCTGCTGCTGCGGCCTAGCCGCTTACTTCTTGGGCAGGGGCACCTTCTCGCCCTTCTCGTTCAGCACCTGCACAGGCGGACACAGGGAAGGTCAAGCAAGAGCACCGAATAGCAAGTAAAAACACTAACACGGCTTACACCATCAGCACGCTGCACCACCCGCTGCTGCTCCCTTCCTCTCATCACACCGCCAACCCCTGCCCAGCCGCCCCTATCGCCTGCCCGCGGCCTCACCATGTTCTCGCTGCTGATGGCCTCCGCCTTGAAGTCCTCCTCCAGGCTGTCGTCGGCGTCAATCACCTCGTCCTTGATCTCGCCCGCCATCTTCTCCAGGCTGGGCACGTCCTTCAGCGCCTCAGACGACTTGGCCTGCAGGGTGAGGAGGATGGCCGGTGCGAGCGAGTGTTGAGATTATATGTGCATGAGTTGGGGTTCGGAGAGGGTTTGCTGCAAGGGTGCACGGCGCCGCCATTTCAAGGCACTGCACCCAGCTGCCGGTCATGACGCCCCACAGCCGCCTGCTCGACCCCCGCCTCCCACCTTCTTGCTCTCGTCCTTGCGGGCCGCCACGTCCTTGGCCAGCTTGTCGGCCTTCTCCACCACCTCGTGGATGCCGCCCACCATGTAGAAAGCCATCTCAGGAAGGTCGTCGTACTTGCCCTGTGTGTGCGTGTGAGCAGGGGGTGCAGGCGGCGGCGAACGTCAGCATGGGTTAAGCCGCCACTAGGTGCGACATGATCGGTACAGCGTTGTTCCTGATATCAGAAGCTCCTCGCGGGTTGCGCAAATGCACCGAACCGCTCCCCCCAACCGCACGCACCTGCAGGATGCCGGTGAAGGCGGAGATGGTGTCCTTCAGGTCCACGTACTTGCCGGGGGTGCCGGTGAACACCTCGGCCACCTGGAAGGGCTGCGACAGGAAACGCTGGATCTTGCGGGCGCGCGCCACGGTCAGCTTGTCCTCCTCGCTCAGCTCATCCATACCCAGAATGGCAATAATATCCTGTGGGATCAGGCGGTGGCGGTGGCGAGCGGGCGTGAGGGCTAGTGCTTGGAGGTGGCGTGCTGACGCATGGGACAAACGCGTGTCATCTCGCATACAGCGTACAGGCCGCGCGACATGAGAGAACCGCTACTCCTGTCCGGCCCCCCGTCAAAGCCACAGCCGCCGCGCACCCCCACAACTCCAGCACCGAAGCGCCCGCACCTGCAGGTTCTTGTAGTCCTGCAGCACCTTCTGCACACCACGGGCGATGTTGTAGTGCTCGGCGCCAATGATGTTGGGGTTGAGCATGCGGCTGGTGGAGTCCAGGGGGTCCACGGCGGGGTAGATGCCCAGCTCGGCAATCGAGCGGGACAGCACGGTGGTGGCGTCCAGATGCGCGAAGGTGGTTGCGGGGGCGGGATCCGTCAGGTCATCGGCGGGCACGTACACAGCCTGTAGGCGCGATGGGCAGTGGGCGGCGACAGGTGTGCATAACGGCGCACATGGGTGGTGGTGGACAGCCAGGATAGGACAGAGCTCAGGGCAACTGGCCAGCCCTCGCGCTCTTGCCCCGCCCCTGGACCCTGCCTCGCAGACGTGTCGTCCCAACAGCGCAGTCACGTGCCCGCATCCTGACAGCGGCCGTCACCCTTGCCTCGCCCCCGCCCCAGCTGCGCCGCGCACCTGCACCGAGGTAATGGAACCCTTGGTGGTGGTGGTAATGCGCTCCTGCAGGCCACCCAGATCGGTGGCCAGGGTGGGCTGGTAACCCACGGCCGAGGGGATGCGGCCCAGCAGGGCAGACACCTCCGAGTTCGCCTGCGTGAAGCGGAAGATGTTGTCCACGAACAGCAGCACGTCCTGGCCCTCCACGTCACGGAAGTACTCGGCCACAGTCAGACCTGCGGAGCAGGCGGGGCAGGACAGGTGGGGTGGGGGATGTCTTGCAACAGGCCTGGGCCAGGGTGATCGTGGGGTGAGCCACATCGCGTGTGCTGCCGGCAAGCTGTGTGCAACGAGCTAAGCGCGTGGCCGGTTGTATCCTTTGCTAGCCATGCCCCGGGGAGCGCTTGAAACACTTATGTCTCCATGCACCCCAACTGCTGTACACGATGGAAATGGGGATACAGTAGTTCAACTGCCAGGGCTGCGTCCGTGATTGCCCGAGGCGCCTGACATTGGCTGCTCGACTGATGCTTTTCACGACGAACGCCCATAAGGCGATCCATGGCCGCCTGCTCCTCCCCACTCTGTTCCATCCATGTCCATGAACGCTCTCTCCAGCTCGGGGTCTCTTCCAACCTCCTCCCGCCCCCTGCCATGCTGGTCGCTCCCGCCTCGCGCTCGCGCCGGCGCCGCCGCAGCTGCTGCTCACCCGTCAGGGCCACACGGGCACGGGCACCCGGGGGCTCGTTCATCTGGCCGTACACCAGGGTGCACTTGGACTCGCCGCGCTTGTCGCCAAGCTTAATCACACCCTGTGCGTGTGTGAGAAACGAGAGCATGCACGATGATGAGCCATGTTCACCTTCCCCCGGAACCGAAAGCAACCGGCAGGAGGCCTTTGCTGCCTGCCTGCTAGTACGCAAACTCTGTTCCTCGAAGCCTTCCATTCGCCCCCGGCTCACCGACTCAATCATCTCACGGTACAGGTCGTTGCCCTCACGGGTGCGCTCGCCGACACCGGCGAACACGGAGAAACCACCTGCAGCGTGTCAAGGCGTCCTCCCGTCAGTAAAGGCATTAGGGTCGTTGCCGACGCGGCAAAACAGGCAAACTTTCCGTCAGTCAAATGCTGCCCCTCGTGCAAAGCCAGCACGCACCGTGCGCCTTAGCGACGTTGTTGATGAGCTCCATAATCAGCACGGTCTTGCCCACACCGGCACCACCGAACAGACCGATCTTGCCACCACGCTGGTAGGGAGCCAGCAGGTCCACGACCTGCAGCATCGCGCCCATAAATGGTCAAGTCGCGCCCGCTTTGCATCTCCGACACCCGAGACACGCCTGCCGGGCGGCTGAACACTGCTGGCCCAAAGCAGACCCGCAGAAGCAAGATACATATTCGTAGTACTATTTGCGCCATTCTGCAGGTGTAGGCAGCGCACCTTGATGCCGGTCACCAGGATCTCCTGCTCAGTGCTCTGCTCAGTGAACTCAGGAGCCTCGCGGTGGATGGACCACACCTCCGAGCATTCTGCAAACAACATCAAAGCTCAGACATGGCTCGCATGCGGCATGCAAGCTGCCGCAGAAGACGTGCAGAAGAAAAATGCTCACCGATGGGGCCCTGCTCGTCGACGGGCTCGCCAATCACGTTCATGATGCGGCCCAGAGTGCCACGGCCCACCGGCACCTGCGAATGCGCATTGCGCGACCAGCAGGGTCAGCCTGATGGTCGGAACCGATGGTCGCTTGCCCCGATGCCCGAAAACAAAGCTCACCTTGATGGGGGAGCCGGTGTTCACCACCTTCTGGCCACGCACCAGACCATCAGTGCTGTCCATGGCCACGCAGCGCACGGTGTTGTCACCCATGTGCTGCGCCACCTCCAGCACCAGGCGCACATTGTGCCCCTGCACCTCCAGAGCACTCAGAATCGAAGGCAGCTCGCCATCGAAACGCACATCCACCACAGGGCCGATGACCTGACATAGGCATCGCGCGAAGGGCGTCACGTTGAAGCTTTCCGGGACTTCCAAACGACGACACCGTGATGATCGACGCGAGCACCCCCTGCGACGCACCTGGCTGACGAAGCCGGCATCAGTAGTCGCCGCAGCAGCAGGCTCCGCAGCGAAGGCGCGGACGGCCTGGAAGACGCTGTTGGTCTTGCCCGCCCGAAGGGCAGCGAGGCGCACGCTGGACAACATCCTGGTAAAGGCCCCGACTATCACGGTGCCCAACCCCAAAATCTATACAGAACAATCTATGAGGGCGCTGCTGTCAAAGCCAGAGCGAGAGAAGACTCATTTTGCATGGGCACCATCTCGTGCATGGCCTCTTCTTCCCCCTCATTCTCCGCGTCTTATCATTCAATATTACTTATTGAAGCACAAAACTCCCATGGCACGTGCTGGTGCAGGGTCGAGCGTGCACCGAGAGTGATTTGCATTGGCATGTCTTGTCGCGGCGCTCTGTGCTTTGGGTTCGGCTCCCTTGCGAGGGGCACAATCCAGGTTTATACTGCAGCTACACGATACACTAATGCCCATCACGTCGAAGGGCCCCCTCCCCGCTCTCACAGAAGCCGCTCACGCGGTCACCCCAGCGCTCACGGAAGAGCGATCGGGTACCTCAGCAACCGGGGAACGGTGCCAGCTGAGCATCTGGTGCACCCTGACGCCAACCGCCTCGCCGTGCGCCTTGTGCACCTTTGGTATCACTGCACACTTGCACAGCAAGCCCTACACATGTACTGCACCGCAGTGCGTTCACGACGCACGGTGCTCGTCCTCTCTGCTTTCCTTCATTTCAAGCGCGCAGCAGACGCTCTTGCATGTGCATACCGTGCCACGCAGCGTGGCAGCTGTACAACCTGGTCCGCGGAGGCACAGATGCCAGCGGCCTGTTTCCGTACACAGAGCCAGTTCCTCCACCGAACCTCCCCGACCTTGGCATAGGCCTGGCACCTCCTGCTCACCGCCTCGCCCACACCCCCGCAGTAGCCCTGCGCACGCGATCCGTCATGGTCCCAACCCAGTCCTCACACGTAGCGTTGTCGGATGCGCCGTCGCCAGTCACGTGTCAAACAAAGTAGCAAGAGACTTCGAAACAGCGAACTTCGAAACAGTGACCACCGCCTCACAACGCTCCACCTCAGTCCCCAGATGCTGGGCGCCTCAGCTGTGGCCGCCGCACGTGTCTCACATGCAAACAGGTGCACCCACGTGCAGACGACCCCGCACCGCCGCACGCAGGTGCGCCGGGCATGCGGCAAACAACCCCCCCAGGCGCTTGGCCTTAGGGGTGAGAAGTGGGCCGACACTGACTGGCAACGTCGTTGTAGGGCAGCGTGCCTTAGTCAGGCACTGACATGCCCCGCCACAGCTGCCGCCTCGCCCGCACTCCGGCAAACCGCTTTGACCCCAGCGCGCGCCTCGCTCCGCCATACGATACGCATTCGACCGGCTCCACCCTACCAGTCGCAGCAATATCTTTGCCAGCGCCTACTACCTGCCCTAATGTTGCGAAGTTGGTTCGGCAAGCCTGAATTGCTAGCGGGTGCGTTACACACGATGCAGCTACGCTGCCTGGCACCTTCGGTAGTCTGGGTATATAATGCGCGTGTGTAGTTAACAGCAAGACGCTTGGTCGGGGCTTAAGTCTTCCCGACGGTCCGCGAACCGACACAATGCCGTACTGGCAGTCGGGGAGGCGCTACAGATGGGCAGACAAGGAGGCACTTCCGCCTGATCAGGGCAGGCGCCTCGCTAACTTCCCAGGGCCCCAAGTTCGGACCGCAGCTACCACCTCACCGGCAGTGCTGCCCGATAACCCAAATTACCAACACTCCCCCTCGGACCGAACTGGGTCCAATAGCAAACCGCAAACTGACAGCCAACTGAAAGGGGAAACACACAAGGCCAATCACCGGCCATAAACGAGGAGATAACTCCCCCTCAATCTGAGCACCGTCTGAAGTCACCGCAAGTCACTGCACTAGGCCTCAGCCTTACTGCACGTGGCAGAACCCAGCACGGTCCCATTCCAAACTAACTTCCCTGCTAACATACCGCCGCAGCGGCATCTGTCCTTGACAGAACCCTGCTCAAGTGCTGACGCCCATCGCCGCGCGGCAGAAGAAGAACTTGGCCTCCGGCAGCGCCTTGGTCAGCGCATCCGCAATCATCTGCTCCGTGGGGCAGTACTCCACAGCCACCTCGCCGCGCGCCACGCGCTCACGCACCAGGTGGTGCTGGATGTCGATGTGCTTCGACAGCGGCGATGAAGCAATGGGGTTGCGAGCCAGGCTGAGGGCGCCCTGGCTGTCGCAGCGAATGGCTACAGCACCGCTGCGCAGGCCCAGGTCCGACGCCAGCTTGCGCAGCCACAGCGCCTCCTTGGTCGCTGCGGCCGCGGCCTGGTACTCCGACTCCACAGAAGAGGCAGCGACCGTGCGCTGCTGCTGACTGCACCAGCTGACCACCGTCTTGCCCAGGGCAAAGAGGAAGGCGGTCTGCGAGCGGCGGGTATTGGGGTCGCCGGCCCAGTCGGCATCACAGTAGCCGACAAAGGCGCCAGCGTCATAGCCCGCCGCGCCGCCGCCGGCGCTGCTGCTGCCTGCGCCACCGCCGCCGCCAGAGGCGGAAGCGCTGAAGCGCAGGCCCATGTCCACGGTGTGCTTGAGGTAGCGCAGCACTCCCGTCGCCAGCGCCAGATGAGCCTTGGTCGGCGCCGCCATGTGCCGCGCGAGCACGCTCAGCGCGTAGGCAATGTCGGGCCGGGTGCTGACGGCGACGTAGTTCAGTCCGCCGATCAGCGAGCGGTAGGGGCCGCCGTCATCCAGCACAGGCTGCTGCTCGCTGGCGGCCAGCACACGCGTGCCAGCCGGCAGAGGCAGGCTGCGCGGCTTGGCATCAGCCATGCCGTGTCGCTGCAGCAGCTCGTTGACGTAGCGCCGCTGCTGCAGCAGGATGTCGCCGGTGCTGGGGTCCCGCTTAATCTCCATCCCCAGATAGGTGCTGGCCTCTCCCAGGTCACGCACCTCGAAGCACTTGCCAATAGCGGACTTGACCGCCGCCAGCTGCACGGAGCAGCCGGCGGCAATCAGCAGGTCGTCCACGTGCACCAGCACATAGACCGGACCCGCCTCGTCGTGCCGCACAAAGAGTGCCGGGTCCGCCGTGGCTGGCGTGAAGCCCAGTCCGCCCAGCTCCTCGCTGAGCTTGCGGTACCAGCAGCGCGGTGCCTGCTTCAGTCCATACACGGACTTTAGCAGGCGGCATGCCAGCGGCACGCTGCGGTGGCTTGCGCCACCGCTGCCGCCGCCGCCAGCGCCACCGCCGCCGCCAGTGTCGTCTCCGCCGCCAGTGTCGCCGCTGCTGCTGCCGCCGCTGACCTCAAACCCCTGCGGCTGCTGCATCCAGAGCTCCTCATCAAGGTCGCCGTTGAGGAAGGCGGTTTTGACGTCCATCTGGTGCAGCGACAGGCCGCGTGCGGCGGCGATGGCGCTCTGTGCTTTGGGTTCGGCTCCCTTGCGAGGGGCACAATCCAGGTTTATACTGCAGCTACACGATACACTAATGCCCATCACGTCGAAGGGCCCCCTCCCCGCTCTCACGCGGTCACCCCAGCGCTCACGGAAGAGAGCGATCGGGTACCTCAGCAACCGGGGAACGGTGCCAGCTGAGCATCTGGTGCACCCTGACGCCAACCGCCTCGCCGTGCGCCTTGTGCACCTTAACACCTTTGGTATCACTGCACACTTGCACAGCAAGCCCTACACATGTACTGCACCGCAGTGCGTTCACGACGCACGGTGCTCGTCCTCTCTGCTTTCCTTCATTTCAAGCGCGCAGCAGACGCTCTTGCATGTGCATACCGTGCCACGCAGCGTGGCAGCTGTACAACCTGGTCCGCGGAGGCACAGATGCCAGCGGCCTGTTTCCGTACACAGAGCCAGTTCCTCCACCGAACCTCCCCGACCTTGGCATAGGCCTGGCACCTCCTGCTCACCGCCTCGCCCACACCCCCGCAGTAGCCCTGCGCACGCGATCCGTCATGGTCCCAACCCAGTCCTCACACGTAGCGTTGTCGGATGCGCCGTCGCCAGTCACGTGTCAAACAAAGTAGCAAGAGACTTCGAAACAGCGAACTTCGAAACAGTGACCACCGCCTCACAACGCTCCACCTCAGTCCCCAGATGCTGGGCGCCTCAGCTGTGGCCGCCGCACGTGTCTCACATGCAAACAGGTGCACCCACGTGCAGACGACCCCGCACCGCCGCACGCAGGTGCGCCGGGCATGCGGCAAACAACCCCCCCAGGCGCTTGGCCTTAGGGGTGAGAAGTGGGCCGACACTGACTGGCAACGTCGTTGTAGGGCAGCGTGCCTTAGTCAGGCACTGACATGCCCCGCCACAGCTGCCGCCTCGCCCGCACTCCGGCAAACCGCTTTGACCCCAGCGCGCGCCTCGCTCCGCCATACGATACGCATTCGACCGGCTCCACCCTACCAGTCGCAGCAATATCTTTGCCAGCGCCTACTACCTGCCCTAATGTTGCGAAGTTGGTTCGGCAAGCCTGAATTGCTAGCGGGTGCGTTACACACGATGCAGCTACGCTGCCTGGCACCTTCGGTAGTCTGGGTATATAATGCGCGTGTGTAGTTAACAGCAAGACGCTTGGTCGGGGCTTAAGTCTTCCCGACGGTCCGCGAACCGACACAATGCCGTACTGGCAGTCGGGGAGGCGCTACAGATGGGCAGACAAGGAGGCACTTCCGCCTGATCAGGGCAGGCGCCTCGCTAACTTCCCAGGGCCCCAAGTTCGGACCGCAGCTACCACCTCACCGGCAGTGCTGCCCGATAACCCAAATTACCAACACCTAATACCCTACCCTATCGTGCCCTGCCGGCGCCGCACCAGCAAACAGCTGCCCGCAACAAGCGCCTACCCCTCGCTCCCGCTCCCGCTCCCCCCCTGCTGCCATTCCGCTCGTGCTGCACTCCTCCGGCCGGCTCCCGGCTTGGGGCCTCCGCGCCCGCGCCTCCTGCTCCTCTCCTTGGCTGCAGCGCCAGCCCATCTGTTCGCCCCTGGCCTCAGCCGCCAGCGCGCCCCGCCAGCGCGGGTCCAGGGATCCACTGTCAGCTCCATCACTGGGGTATCAAATGCGTGTGCCGCCGCTGCTGCTGGCCGCCGAGGGCAACATGGCGCTCGGGTTGAGCCGCTCGCCGTATACGTCAGAGCGCTGGCCGCCGGCGCCCAGCAGCGACTTGCCCTCGTCCCGGTCCTTGCGCGGCCCGCCCACCACACCCACCCCGCCCGCCACGTGCCCGTCGTCTGTGGGTGAGACGGAGTGAGTGTGAAGACAGGGATTAGGACAGGGACAAAGGCGGGCAAGTGACAGTCAGGAGAGCTGGTGGGGCACGGACAGGGGCAGAGACGTCCTGAGGAAGCGGCTGGTGGCTTGGCCGTCGTTGGGCGCGGCAAGCAGGGATTGTGCAGTGGGTAGCACGAGCGGTAACGTCCCCGCACACGACATCCTGCCCGTGCTCGCGCTGCCCCGGACTCACAGTCGATGGGCGCCGCGGATGGCGTCTGCAGCGGCGGCACCCAGGACGGCGGGATGAGGCAGTGCAGCATCACCGCTATCCCCGCTAACCGGTTCACCTGCAAGGCGAGGCGCAGGAGGGAGCGGACGTGAGGGGTAGGTGGAGACACATGACAGGGGTTGCCGGCGTGTGCTGATGGCCGCAGTCTCGCAATGCGCACAGAAGGACCAGTCCTGCTCAGCACCCGCCCCAGGCCGACATAACCGCACAGCCCTGGCTCAACCAGCCGACCAAGCGCGCGCCCGCAACGTGCCTCCCACCCGGCCATCACCCGGACCCCCATCGCAGCGCACAGCCTGTTGTGCAATCTGCACTCACGGCGCCAGTCATCTCTCCCCTCTGCTGTCCCATGATGTGTCCACCCCGGAGGCTCACCACCGAGGCCGCCCCCTTCACTTATGTCAGACATCATGAATGTAAACGCCCCCCCCCACACACACACACACGCGCCGTCACTCACCCAGGTGGGCGCCTCCTTGCCTATGAGCTGCACACACAGGTCGTTGGCGAAGCTGCGCAGGAGCAGCAGCACGAGCGGAGACAGCAACAGGGTCAGGGGCGGATGTGCGAGGGTGCGAGCCGACGGGGTCCAGAGGCCGGGCGGCAGGCAGGGGCTGAGGGCGGCAGCCGCCCTGAAGGCGCCCTAGGGGCCGCCCTGGGGCCACTGACGGAGACCGAGGTAGCCCTCTCCCCGCTACATCACTAGCTACGCGCAACCCCACAGGCCACCAGGCACCTAAGACTCACTGATTGCAGTTCCGCTGTGAGCCAATGCAGCGCCAGAGCCGCCATGCCGTATGCGCAGAAGCGTGGGGAGGGAAGGGCGGGAGAGTAAGGCGTCAGCGTCATGACCCGCCGCCGCCATCACACCGCCACCAACACGGTGGCTACCCCCGCCCGTATCGCCACCACCATCATACCACATGCTGCATTTCGGGCTGCGCGCTCCCGCCCCGCCACCAGGCGCTCCTGTGTGAAAGGCGCCTGGCCTCGCCCACCCGCATGCACGGGGCAGTGCGTTGCGCCGGGTCCGTGGTCCCCGCCCTTGCGCCTTCACACTCCGCCCCCCGCCGTCGGGTCGCGCACGCGCACGCCGCAGGCGGTGCCGCATAAGCGCCTCGCACCCTAGCCCTCAGGAGGAGAGCACATCTCCGCATCACGCCGCCGCCCGCGCAGCATGACCGGACCATGCCCCTCCCGCCCATCTCCTCGGCCCTTCACAGGCAGCTCTCCTCTTCCCCCTCCCCCGCTCCCGCAGAAAATGGAACCCCTCCCATGCCCCTCCTGCCCCCTCCCTCTCCTCCCCCTCCCTCCTGCCCCTCCCTCCTGCCCCTCCCTCTCCCCCTCCCTCTTCTCTCCTCCTCCGTACCTGCAGCAGGTGGTAGTTCGTCCCCTTGTAGTCGTTGCCCATGCGCTGAACCAGTGCGTGTATCTCCGCCTGGCTGAGGTGCGTCTCGCCCATGAGGATGCTTTCCCGAAACACCACTGCAATAGCGTGGGCACATAGGCGGCAGATAGGTGCGTGGGTGGGTGTAGGGATGGGTGCGTGGGGCAGCAGCGGTGCTGGGAAGTGGGTATTGCAAGAGCACGAAGCGGCTGTGTGGGCAGGCGGCCGCCCTGGCTGCTGCTTTGAGGCTGTTTCGAGTGTGCCGCAGGCTGATGATCCAGACACCGAACAAACGCCAGCGATGCGGCGCACGCGTGACAGCTAAGCGGCGCGGTTGGCAAAGCCGCAACCTCGGCTCCCTGCCTGGGCCTTTGTGAACCCGCCCCCGTGCACCCCCGCCGTTTGGGGCTCCTCGTATTGCGGCGCGCTGTCCGCACTGGGGGGCACAACCGACCGACGCACCTTGGCCCGGTGCGTCACGTGGATTCGTGGCGAAAATGCCAGAGTAGTCGTAGTCGTGCTCTGCGCGCAGGGAATTTGCGGCGTACATGTCAGCGACTTGAGCGGCTCCAAACCTCCAGCGCGCGCACCCAGGTCGCGAAATCAAAGTTATCTCGTTGTCACCTAGCATAACTCACGTCCGTACGCATACTCCACGCCATGGACCTCCACGCCAGAATGAAAGATGCCCACGCCACAGAAGATTGTCCACTGGTTTTGAGGAGCCAAGTCATAAACGTTGAGCACCACTGGCGCCATGGTGGCTGCAGGGCGCCCTGCGCCAGGCCGCTGGCGCAGCGACTCTCCTGTCCCAAGCTCAGCAGTCTTTGTGATAAGAAACTTCAAGCCTAAAACTTGCCACCAACTGAAGAAGCCCTTAAGTGGGGGGAACTGCGGGCGTGAAGATGGCGGGGCTGTAGTGACGCGAGAGGTCAAGCGTTCGTCGTTTGACGGGCGGATAGCAATGAGAACTTAGTGAATAAGTACCGTGCAAACATAACGGGCTGAAAGCTACGCAGCGACCTTGGTGACAAACAGCGACCGCGGCACGACCAATCAAATCCGGAGCGGTGGCCTGCCGCTGGCTGTCAGTGCCTTCACCCAAACCCATCAAACCCCTTGCAGCCGCCCCCCATCCCTCCATACCCCGCGCGCACCCACTGTAGCGTTAAAGTGTGACTCTTGCGCGCCCCATGGACCGAGGGAGTTCTGCAATAGGGTGCGTGGTAGAGAGGAGGAACGGAGAGGAATGAGGTGCACCTGGCCTGCACACCGTACGCCCCATCAGCCCATCAGGCTATCACACCTCGGTACACAGACTCGGTCACACCACGCCCTGGCCCTGGCCTCGCCTTGGCCCTGAACATGTGGATGGATGGTTCTTTGACATGCCGGTGTTGGACTTGTCGGTAAGCCGCACAGCCAGTGTGTAGGCAGGCGTGGGAGCGCCCCCGCTGCGGACTTGCAGGAGCGGTGGCGGGCGTTGTACACTTGCACATGCCTTTTTGGGCGAGCACGTTGCCCTTTACTGTACGAGCGTGCAAGGATGTGCGGGGGCTGGGCGTAGAATTATGCTGACGCTGGTAGGGTGTGCGAGTTGGCCCAACACCGAGCCCAGATGGGTGCTCGGGTACCACACGGCGTGCGCCCGCCTCCCCGCCCCCGCCCGGGCAACCGCGCCCCATTGCCAGCCTCCTCCCAACGTTAACATGCATCGATTTTAAGATGTAATTTCTTGAATAAGGCTGGGCTCAGCAGCCCGCCAAGCAGCTGCTTCAGCCTTACCCAGCATCAGCCAACGGCGCGATCATGCCCGCCCAGTCGTCCCCGCGTCCGTCGAACGGTAAAATCAGTAACCTGAGGACCCCAACTGAACCCAAATCCCCCCATACACGTTCGTTCTGCGACAACGTCCTCTGACAATGCCGGCATGGATTGCAGTTGCCCTCAGGGTTGGCTCTGCGCCTCTACCTCCATCTCCACCTCCGCAACATCGCCTTCAACGCGCGTTACGTCGCCGTTCGCCACACTGCCGCCGGCGTCCTGCAGCACGCGTAGGACACGACATTCACCTCCATCCATGACACTGCTTTTGCCGGCGGCCTCCCACTCAGCATGAAGGTCTGTTAAGACGGCCGTGAAGGTTCCTTTCCTGTCAGCAAGGGGCGGCAGGCTAGGGACGTAGCGGCAGGTGCACTCTAGTGCACTGGGCAGCCCTGCGGCACGTCAGCTGTGGGCACCAGCCGCTGTGTGTGCGCACCAGCCAGTCCGCAGGTAGGCGGCAGGTAGGCAGAAGCGCGGGTGCTGGGCGGCCCAACCGACCTGCCTGGCCGCACCTGGACGAGCCACATATTAATCGACGTGCACTGGTCCGGTCTGGCCTGGTCTGGCCTGGACTGGCCTGGACTGGTTTGGCCCCGTGGCCTGGCCAGGCCTGATCTTCACTGGTGGTCTGCACTGTGCGGCTTGCTACGCGTGCACAAGGGTCAGGGCCGCAGGGGGGGGGCGCTGGCGCAAGTGTGGTCGTGTCATATGTGTTGTTGCTGTGGCCGGACCGCCGGGCGGCAGCAGTGGGTGCACCCACCCACTGCCACCTAGCCCTTCATTCCTTCAAGAGGCCCCAGGCAACAGGCCGCTGCAGTCGGGCAACGAAGGGGTTGTTTGGTGCAGCCGTGCAGGTGCCCTTGATGAGCAAGCCCAGCAGCAGGAGCCATGCCCGCCCGAGCACCCGCCACGCGCCTGTCGGGCTGTCGGCCTGCGGCCTGCGGCGTGCCGTGCCGGCCCCAGCCGATGAACCAACACTGCCCGAGAGGCCAGCAGCAGGCGGCCTGTGTGCAGGGGCACTGGGCACGCAGGGAACACACACGCTCACATGTTTGGCCGAACCCTGTCTTCCTGTCACCCCTCCGGAGGGATCCTCACCCTTACACCTGGCTCCCCACATCACCCGTCGATCGACCGTCCTCTGGCTGGTGCGGCCCTCGCATTGTGCTACATTCTCTCTTGCAGCCTTCGCCCTCCGCCTTAAACCAAGCCTTAAAACTTGCCTTCGATGCCCAATAATAACGCTCCAGTCCTAGCACGCTGCCCTATCCATGGGCATGGGCTCGAGGGAACACGCTATTCTGACCTGTTCGGTATTCCTGGCGGGCATGTCCCGAGCTCTGTCCTGAGGGATCTACAGCGGAGTCGAGTCGATACCGTTAGGGCGTACCGTTAAAGCGGCCTTAGCACAAAACCCTGCTGGCAGGGCCCGGCAGTGTAAGCGGCAGCCATAGAATGGTTATCATACATCCTGTGTGTTTGAGTCTTCGTAGTGCTAGTTGTAGTTGTGGCCTGCGTGCGTTTGGACAGCACCACTGCGGATCTACCTATTGCGCGTGCGCGTTGTGGCCACCGACTGTCACTACTATATATAATCCATTAATCTAGAGGCTTTCAAAAGATAAGGTGCCGGGTGGCCATAATTGCGACAGTAGCCGCAGTGCACGAAGCGCCTGCATGCACAGTCCGTAGGACTGCAGTATCAGGCTTTTGGCTAGGTCATATTGTATATAAAATAGATTAGGAACGTGCTACCTTGTGCTATGCGCGCCTCTTAGTGCGAGGCTCCAGCTATGTCGGGTGGCGATTTCCACTTGCTTGCTTTGCCTGTAGAGCTACAGCTCAGATGCCTCTCATTTGCCAGCCTGCGCGATATCTGCAGCGCCTGTTCTTGTTGCTTCGCGCTTCGCGCAGTGCGCAGCAGCGCGCTGGCTTCCCACATAACGGCTGCATATCCTTGTTATGAGCCTGCAATATCGCGGGGCTTGGACTCGACTATGGGTCGGGCCCAGCCCCAGTGCGGCGCCATCTTAGCGCCATCGATGACGCCGACGTCGATTTCGACTTCCCGCGAGGAGGCTTGGTGCGCGGCGTCAACTTCTTTCAGATATCACACCGCGCAGATACACACGCTGCGTTTGTGGGAGGCCGCGCTTGTGCACGCCACAGTGCCGGTGTTTCCTCCGCCTCGCACCTGCGCCACCCGCGGCCCGGCCGCCCCGGTGATGCAACCTCGACACCGGGCCATCTTGGTCGAGTGGCTAGTGGAGGTGAGCGGGCAGGAACGGGGCGCCTGGTCCACCAACGACCCTTTCCCCCCTCGACCCTTTCCCCCCTCGACCGAGACCGCCTCCCAGAGCCGGGCACCGAGTGCCCCCTTCCCTCACGCCAAGGCGGCCCCCTCCGGCCTGACCTAGCCAATGGCCCACAGACCGCCATAACGTGGCCTGCCTTTGTTGCTCGTCCCCTCGTCCCCATGCCCAGCCCCTTGCCTTGAACCCCCGCCCGTTCGCTCCCCTTATCGTCCCCTCCTCCTTCCCCCTTGCTTCGCAATGTTGACATGGGTTCCACTGCTGCCTACTCCTGCCCCCCTCCCCTCCCCTCCCTCTCCCCCTACCCCTCCCCCTCTTGCTCCCTCCCCCAAACGACAGCTGTCGCTGGTGTGGGGCCTGCCGGCGGCGGCGCCCTTCCGCGCGGTGCGCTACCTCGACACCTTCCTGGCCGCTGTGCCGCTGGACACGCTGAGGCTGTGAGTTGGGGGGAGAGGTGGGGGACACAGGCGAGGGCCATTGCCGGTACTCATTAGGAGCCATAAGCCCGCGAAAACCTGGTGCCTTGGGGTTGACTCGAGGGCGAGGGGTGTAGATACCAGTTCAAGTTAAACCGAACCCAATGCAAGAGAGCGAGGAGGGGTTGGGGCTCCAAACCAACCTTTGCAAGGCGCTTTGCGAAGGCCTTATGGTCAGGGTCCCCGCGAGGTAGCAGCGGCGAAGCGGCTTGACGTGGTGATGCGGCCCCAAGCCCACATCCCCTGGTCTGATTCTTAGGTCTTATCCCTCCCCCTCCCTCGTCGCCGTTGGTGTTGTTGTCCCCCCCCGCCCTACACACACAGGCTGCAACTGGTGGGGGTGGTGTGTTTGCGGGTGGCCATGCGGCAGGCCGCGCAGGAGGAGCAGCAGGCCGCGGCGGCGTTGGCTGCACAGGCGGTGGCGACAGCGCTGACAGGGGCCGCCCACGCCGCTGCAGCTGCAGCGGCCGCGCCGCCTGCCGCTGCCCAGGCCAATGCGACGGCGCTCAGGACGGCAGCGGCGCCGCCGCCGGCTGAGGCGGCGGCGCCCGCGCCCGAGGCGGAGGCGGCCGAGGCGGCGACGGAGGCGGAGGATGACCCGCTTGGTGCTGCGCGGTTCGCGGACATTTGCGCCGGCGCCTACAGCTGCGGGCAGGTGGAGCAAATGACCACCTGTGTGGCAGCCGCACTGACGCAGGAGATGATGGCGGCGCCAACCGCCTGGCAGTTGGTCGAGGACATGATCCGCCAGGCGACGGCGGCGGTTGGTGCCGAAGCCACGGCAGCGGCGGTCGAGGCGGCGGCGGTGGCGGCGGCGGTGGCTTCGCCCCCGCTGCCAAGAGCGACCGCTGTCGAGCTATCGCCGCCGCCACTTGCGCAGTCGCCCCCTGTGCTGACGGCGGCGAGGGCGGTGGCAGGCGCCGCCGCCGCCACGCCCGCTCCTGACGCGAACTCCGTCTCGGCGGCGGCCGCGATGAGCGCGGCGGCGCCAGGCGCCGGCTTCGGCAGTGGGTTTCCATCTATCGATTGCAGCCGCACCCATGCTGCCGCCGCCGCCGCCACTACCACTGCCGGCAGTTCTGCCGCCGCCGCCGCCGCCGCCTCGCCGCGCTCCGACAGCGGCGAGTGGCCCAAGCTGCCAGCGGCGGGCGGTGCGGCGGGGCTGGCGACGGCAATGCCTGCGGCCCCGGCGCCTGCGGCGCTGGCTTCTGTGGTGGCGGCGGCCGGCGGCGGCTTTGGCGGCGTTATGCCAGCGGGCGCTGAGCGAGGTGCCCGCGGCGGCGGCACCTGCGCCACCGTGGCGGCAGTGGCGGGCGGGGCCCTGCCGCGATGGGCGGTGCAGCCAGTGACGGAGCTCAGTCGGTGAGGCGTGCGGATACGTTATCGTGACGTGTATTGTCGTGTCGTATCGTACCATGCCGCGTCGTATTCTGGCCCTGACAATCAAGTTTGCCGTACGCAGTACTGCTGCACCTTCCCAAGGGCGCGCCTGCCTGTGTAAAAACACAGCCCGCCTTGTTTACCCCCCTCCTTGCAGTTGCCTCCGCCTGTCTTGCTTGCTACAGTACCTGCTGGTACGCCGGTCCAGCTTACACTCGCTCCCCCCTCCCTCCGCCCCCCTCCCTCCGCTCCTCCCCTCCCCCTGCAGCTTCCTGCTGCACCTGTCGCTCATGTGCCCCATCTGCTGCGCCGCGCCGCCCGGCCACGTGGCGGCGGCGGCGCTGGCGGCGGCGCTGGAGGCCCTCGGCCTGCCGCATTGGCCGCAGCCGCTAGCCCACTGCGTGCCGCTAACGCTGCTGCCGCCGGCGCCGACTCCGGGCGCCGCCGCCGCTGCCGCCGCCGCTGGCGCCGGCGCATCAGGTAGCAATGCGACTGGTGCTACTGACGCCGTTAGTGGTGGCGGTGGCGGTGGCGGTGGTGTTGGCGGCTCGCCGCGTGCTGGGGGAGCCTGGAGCTGCCGCCTCCGCCACCGAACCGCCGCCGCCGCGCCCGCTGCGCCGCACCTGGCCGCACACGCGCCCGCAGCCGCCGCGGCCGCGGCGCGACACGGCTCCCCACACAACCCACAGCAGCAGCAGCCAGGCTCCAACACGAACACCAAGCGGACTTCCAGCGATACCCTGCAGGCTCAGGTGCCGGCACGGCCGCAGCTCCCGGCCGGCCTGACCCCGGAGGAGGACGTGGCCCGGCTGGCGGGGCTGCTGGTGGCGGCGGCGGCGGAGGCGGCGGCGCCCAACCTGAGGCGCGAGTGGCTGCGTGCGGTGGGGCGCCTGGGCTGGGAGCACGAGCAGGAGCAGGCCGCAGCGGAGCGGGCAGCGGAGCCAGGCCCCGCCGCGGCTCCGGTGGCGGCGACGGAGGCGGCGGAGGCGGTTGCAACGGCGGCGGCGGCGCAACCTCCAGTTAGCAAGCCCACTGCTGAGGCCGCTGCTACTCGGGGCGGTGGTGAAGGTGCGGGTAGCAGCAGTGGCAGCAGCGCCGCCGCGGCCACCGCCAGCCCGCCAGCCGCTTCAAGCGCCGCGGCTTCCTCTGTTGCTGCCGCGACTGCTACTGCCGCTACAGCCTCGGCCGTGGGTACCTCTACAGCTGCAGCCGGGGCTGTGGCTGTAGCCGCTGCACCCACCACGGCAGTAGCCACTGGCGCCGTGTCGCTGCCGGCTGCCGCCGCTGGCTCTGCGGCGGCGCCTGTGAGAGACAGGGTAAGTCGCTGCGTGGATTGGCAGCTACTGTGCTATGGCCTATGGGGACACTCAGTGCGTGCGTGGGAAGTCACAAGGGAAACGGGATCCATGCTGTGCATGAGGAGGCGCAAGTATACAGCGGGCCGCGCTGTATGCGTGTGTGTGTAGGGCCACGCAAATGCGCGCGTGCACCCCATGTGGTGCTGTGCTGTTGGAGAGAAGTCCACACGTGTACGTGCGCATGGCCCCGGTTTCAGTCCGGTGTGCGCCGCTGCACGTCGTCATCCGAGAACCATTCCCTGGAACTGTGCCATCCTGTGCCGCGCCTGCAACTGCAACGGTTTGGTCAGGACTGCCAACCCCTTGCCTCACACGCGTGTGCCCGTGTTCCGCGTGTGCCTGTGTTCTTTGGCGTGTGGCACAGGTTCGCGACATGTGGCGTGTGTTAAAGACAGCAGTGCGACACGAAGGCGGCGGCGGCGTTGCCTCGCTGCCCGCCAGCCTCGCCGCTCTGCATTCCGCGGCAGCTGTCGCCGCCGCAGCTGCTGCTGCGACTGTGGTGCGCGCGGGGACTCCTGTGCCATGAGGCAAGGGGCTTGACCGCTTTGCAACAGCTACAAGGCAAACACCGAGGTGCAACCTTCATGCATGTATGCTATTGGGGCAAATCATCTTTCTTAATTGTGGGATACGTGCAAACATGTTGGGCTCCAGATTATCAATGCGAAACTAAATTGTAATTGTCGTGCGCTGTTGTGGCCTTGTGGGACTGGCTCGAATGACATATTTATCGCGGGGGGGGAGTTGCAGCGGCACCCCAGCAGGCGCTGAGGGGCGGGTGGCTTCCCCGCCGGCGACAGCAGGCAGGCAGCTGCACGAGGCAGCTTGCCGGGGCCTCGTTCTCGGCGCGGCTGCTTTGACGCACGTGTGGTGCACATGGCATACGGTACACAAGACGGCGGGTTATGCATGTATGCACGCGGTTCGATGGGGCGTTTGTATGTTGGGTCGGTATCCTATCCGGTGTGTTTGTGTAGGTGTGTGTATGTCTGTGTTTAAAGAGCACAAGGAAAGCATTGCGTGTGTGTGTTTCGGAAGCACAAGGGGGTCCTGATTGTGTGCAGCGTGCACAAATATGTGCGTGCGCTTGGTAACAGGGGAAGGCGGTCGACACGTGCTTACGGGGAATGCGCGCGCACGCAGCGTAATCAGCCTGTTGCGGCGTGGCGCACCGGCCTACTGTGAGGGCAAGATGAATGACGGCGACGTGTATGCCGGCAGTGTCGTGCCACACAGCACACACGTGTTTGGTGTGAATGTGTATGTGTGTACCTCACTCGTATGTGACCCGTACGTGACTCGTATGTGACCCGTACCTTATGTCCTTTTTGTCATCCTAGTGCTGCATGGTGCAAGTTGTGTGGGGCGCACTGCAGCAGTACCTATCGCCAACTCCGTCACGGGGCTGTCCGCTGACGCACGCGCCTGGGAGGTGAGGTGGTCATAGTTTTGCAACCTTTGGCCTCAGAGGGTAGGCGTGGTGGTGAATCAGACCACGAATTCCCGCCGGGTGGGGGCCCACCTCTCATGTTGTTGGGCGCTTGTCAACGAGCACTCCGTGTTTTTTATCCTGGCTGGCTCGAGGCTGGGTTGTGGACGCGCATCGGCGCAAGGCGCATTAGTAGGCGAGAGAGGCAGGCCTCTGCCGGCAGGTGGCTGACGTAGAATGGATAGACAATGAATCATCAGCCCTTGTGACCAGGGGAGAGAGGTAGAGAGCAATGAAGCACACGTGCATAAGCACACAGGCCACACAGGTGGTGAGCTAGGCATGTGGGTGCATGCGCGAAGGGGAGCACGGCTGTGCGCTGGCGTCAGTGACGAGGGATGCCAATGCCGGTGTTGTCTCAGTGCGTGCACATCCTTGGTGCAAAGGCTTCAGACAATGGGGGTGCGGATTTGTGGCCAAATCTAATTCCATATCCACACATAAGAAGAAGTGAGGGCAAGGCATTTATTACATGAGTACCCTCAAGTACGTACTGTGGGATTATCTGTTGTTGCGGCGCAGCCAGTGGAGGGGCTGTGCAGGGGCGGTGCGGGCCCAGCAGTGTCAGCGGGGCCATGGGGCAGGGTGCGACCCCCCGCGGCGGCATGCTATGGTGGGGAGGCGGCGGCAGTGGCGCCGCTGCTGCCCGGGGGCCTAGGTGGCCCTGGGGACCCAGCCGGAGGGCGCCCAGCCAGCGAGAGGGCCCAGTCAGGCCCCAGGCCCTTGGAAGCGATGTGCGGGCCTGTCGCCTTCGTTTTGTGTGCTTTTGTGGGTGTGTGGCACGGGCTGCAGTGAGTTGGCAACGCGCCGTTGAATGTACTAGCAGTGGTGTGGTCCTGCAAGGGCGTGCATGGACAAGAACCTAGCGGTGTGTGTGTGGGGGGGGGGGGGTGCCGCGGCTGCTGCTGCGGGTCTGGGCGTTCTATGCTGCCCCCAGCCGGCCAGCCGCGCGCAAACATGTGTGTTGCAGCGAGAAGGGCAGAGCAGGGCAGTGGCAGATGCGGGGACCAAGGGCAGGCGCGGGACCGCATAGGAGCGGAGTGCATTGGTGCATGGGAAAGCGCGTTGTTGGGGATTACGCGACTGCTGGGCATCGCGCGGGCGGTCCTGTAGCAGCCGACTCGCGCGTGTAGTCATGCAACGGCATGGACGGTGAGGACGTATGTGGATGTAGGCCGTGTAGCGAGGTGCAGCATAGGCATCTCTGCAAAACAGGAACCGCGACTTGGATAAGTGTACTAGTACACTTGTCACGTCTAGAGCAGTTTCGTTGAGAGCAGGGGTCCGCCAGGTAGGTTTGGTTGGAGCAGGTCCTGGGCAATGGGGTGGGCGCGGACAGAGGCGCCTGAGAGGCAGGATATGACGCTGATTCGCTGAAGCCTGGCGCAGAGGTGCCGGCAGCGGTAGGGGCAGATGTATGAGGGAGGCTTGCTGGTACTGACCACAGCACGCGTCGCAATGGGCGCAGCACAATGTCGACTTGCATGCACGCTGTACGTGTATCAGCGATTAATGTAATATGACAGGACCATTTTGCACACAATAGGATAACCTATCCGCAAGATACTGACGCGACACCGCAACTTCAGAGTTCAAACCCTGCTTCAGCAAATCAGTCTGCTCATTCCACCAACCATCAGGCGCTTATGCTTTAGCTATTAAACTTTTGTTCATCTGTCCAGGGCAGCCTAGCGCAGAAGGATGGCAACGGAGGCAGTATCTGCTCAGCCTGTTCAGAATGCGATTGGTGGCCTCGTTATGCGAGAAAATGGACTTATAACGGTAAGGTGGTTGCTGGGGACAACGTGCAATTACTTGGTTACAGCTTAGCCGACCACACCGTTTTCGCTCGCAGAGCCTGTCGACGGTGACCAGCAGCATCTCGACGGCTGCAGACTACCTGACGGTGCTAGGAGACACGGAAAAGGTAGATGCGGGCCTTGTAAAGCGAGCTGCGCGCCAGCTGTCGCGGTCCTCGGTCCCAGCGTGCCAGTGCCTGACCCGCGCGCTTAGCAGTTAGCACACCCCGACAGCGCGCACACCCGGGTCCAAGCACCCCCGCGAACATTTCATAGCTCAGCGGGCCGACGCATGTAGTAATGAAGCGGGGGCTGCTGAATCCGGCCGCGCCGCTTACAGGTGGCTGCATACAAGGAGCTGATGCTGAGCCTGGGCAAGCTGACGCATGAGATCAAGACACACCAGGACGCACTGAGGGAGCTGGGGACCAGCTACCAGGTGCGTGTGTTGACGCGGCAGCAGGAGGAGGAAGAGGAGGAGGACGAGGAGGAGGGAATGCACTCCTCACCATACCAAGGAAGGAGCGCGAGATGGCTGGGCACAGTGCACAGGCCACGACGAGCCGATCCATATAGCAGCAGGGGGGGCTGACACACGGGTTGGGGTTGTGCAATGTGCCGTCGGGCAGGGGCAGACCCCAGCTGGCATCACACGGCCGCTGGGCTGTAAAAGCTGCTATAATATGCTGCAGACTCACATCTATCTCGTCTCATTGTATCCGGGGGCGCAAAGGAAATGAAACCCCGGCACACACCACGCCCGCCCTCGCCCCCGCACGCTCCCGCACGCCGCCCACCACCCGCCCACCGCCGCCCGCGCCTGCAGGCCTCCGCTGAGCCCACCGACTTCCGCGCGGTGCTGGACGCGGCCCTGGCCGACCGCCTGAAGCGGCAGCCGTGAGTGGTGGGGCGCGGGGCAGTGGGTGGGGTGGGGGATGCAGCTGCCGCGCCACGGGTCACGGGGCCGCGGCCGGAGCACGAGCTGATGCCGGGGCTGGAGGTGGGCACTGGATGGCGGTGTGTCGTCGTGTATCTGTGTGCGCCGGACCCGCATTCACACGTGCCCTTCTCCTCACCGAGCCCCTCGCATCCGCCCGCCTGCATCCCTCCACGGCCCCGCACTCGCAGCTACGAGCCGCGCTCGGACGCGGCCATGCGGGAGTTCGTGACGGGGCTGGGCGAGGACCCGGACGCCGTGCTGGCGGGCGGCGCGGCGGGCGGTGGCGGCGCCGGCGGCCAGGCGGCGGAGGACGAGGATGACGACGTGGTGGAGCAGGGCGCGGGCGGGCGGCGCAACTGGACCAACACCACCTGCCCGCTCAGCCTGAAGAACGTGAGCGAGGGAGAGGGAGAGGGCGCAGCGCCGTGTGTGTGTTGGAGACCAGAAACGAGATCCGCGTATGTTTGTACGAGTGTTAAAGAGCACAAGGAAAAGATTGCGTTTGTACATGTGTGTGTACGTGTGTATTTACGAGTATGTGTTCAGCTGCATGCATGTGTGTGTGTGGGCGTTCCAAGAAGAACGACACATGCTGTAAATATTAATTAGAGAGCGCAATGAGACACGTGTGTTCCGTGGTGTGGTGCACACGTCCCGCTGCACACCCAGGTGCTGGACCTGGATCACCCGGTGCGCGACCCGGTGGGCTACGTGTTCGACCGCGAGGCGGTGACCGACTGGCTGCGGCGCACGCGGCGGCCGGGCCTGGCGCCGGCGCAGATGCAGGCGCACCCGGTGGCGGGTGAGGAGGGAGGGAGCGGGGCTAGGGGGAGGGGGTGGGAGGGGGGCGCCGTGCCGGCGTGGTCGCGTTGCTCGGCGAGAGGGCGAGGCGGGGTCTGGGGAGGAATCGGGGAGGGGGGGCCAAGGGCAGGCGCGGATGGTGGAAGAGAGGGATGGGGCTGTTGTACATGTTTGGTGTTCTGCCTGTCAACACAGCTGCTCCAGTGGCCCAGCTTGAACCCACCTCAACTTCCCCGTCGCTCCGCCCCACGTCCCATCTGCCACCCCATTAATCACCCCTTTCTCCACATGAACGGCTACCCCACCCCGAAACCTTCCCCCGCTTCTTCTAAATATGTCATGAATGTAATCCCCCTCTCAGGCTGCAGCCACTTCCTGCGCGAGGAGCAGCTGGTGCCGGCGGCGGAGGTGGTGCGCGAGCAGCGGCGGCGGCGGCTGCAGCAGCTGATGGGTGGCGGCGCGGGCGGGGCGGGCGGCGCCGGCGCGGGGGTGGCGGGCGAGGGCGAGGACGACATCATTGATGTGTGAGGTGGTGCGGTGCAGAGCGTGTGTGGGGGGGGCGGGAGGTGCTGACTGCTGCGGCAGGCAATAGGGAAGGATGGAGGAAGGGAAGGGGCGGGGCGAGTAGGGGGCTGCAGGCGAGCGTGGTGTAGGCCAGTCGTATCCGCCTTGTGTGAGATGAGCAGCTGCCGCAGGCCACAGGTCGGGCTGGGGGTGTGTGGCTGCCGCTGCGGCGCTGGCTGCGTTGACTGCTGTCCACACAGTTGTGGCAATGGGGGTGTAGCGACAGGCGCGCGGCCGTGCCGCTGGCTGCCAGGTCCGGAGCAGGTCGGCGTCAGAGGGACGCATGGTGAGTGCGGCAAGCCAAGGTCCGTGCGGGGATACCACAGTGGGGTGGAGGCCGCCGCCCACGCAGCAGGCGCAACCGCGGCGCATCATGAGGGGCTGTCCGTTCGGGGCGGCGGCGGCTCATTGGCGCAGTGGCGGAGCGGGTTGTGCCGCCGCATTGCCGCAGACGGTCTTGTGGACGCGGACGGCTGGAACTGTGATGCTTCCGGTATTTGCGGTGTGGTGTGATTTGCTACTGATGCGTAACGGCGCTCGCAAGGGTTGGCTAGGTGATGTGTGGGTGAGTGCAGGAGCTCATAACAGCTGTCTTTGCCAAGAGTCGCATGCTGCCTGCTGTGTGCTCATGTGTGAGAGCACCTGCAGCGGCGCGTTGTGGAGGTTGAGGTGCCGGGGTGCCTCGTGGGTGCGCACGTGCGTGTGTCATCGTGCATACAACGCACTGAGTTGCGCTCTTCCACACCACCGAAAGCATGAAGCCGGGTGCAACCAGTAGCGCCACGGCACACCCGTCGCCCGGCATTGTCCCCTTGGCTCCGCCACCCGTCCCATTCGAGTTGCACAAGCACGCGCGCCCCGGTGACGATGCATCCCAGCGTTGTATTGCTGAGGGAGTCAGCACTAATGGGGGCCGGAGGAGCAACCTCCGCCGCAGCTGAGGCCCCCTGCCATGGGGTTCCCTGTTCCATATCCGCGCGTGCATGGCAAAACGACGAGCCACGTCGGGGCGTCGGCGGCTGGCCCCCGCCTCCGCCCCTCGGATGCAGCGGTAGCCCCCAGGCTGCAAGGCGAGCAAGCCCGCGACTGTGCGGCCGGCAGGGTTGTGCATTAAATTTACACACACTGACTCACACACGCACCCTTTCTCCTGGAAGGAGGGCGACTTGCTTCCGGGGCATTGCTCCCATGCCATCCCCGCTGCCACACCGCTCTGGTTAACTCCCGCACACTCACACCGCCAACCATCCCCTTCCGCCCCCTACCCTAACCGGCTCAAACCAACCGACTAACAACTGCTGTGCCAACAGCAACGCCCCCAAGCCAACAGCATTCCGCGCAGCCTCCCGCCACGACCGCTCGCACGCGTGTCCTCCTCCCCTCCACCGCCTCTCCCTAACCCGCATACGCTACTGTATATCAGTTCCTAGTGCCTCGGGCCTACGCGCGCCTACACGTCAACAGCAAAGTGCAACAGCAGATCAGGAGGCGTGTCGGCGGCCGTTCTCCTTCGCGGTGACCCGACGCGCGCATCCATCATTCCATCCTCCACGGTTCGCCACCGGGATTGAGTTCCACAACAGTAAGTACGGGCCATGTGTTTGTGTGTGTGTGTGCCCATGCCCCAGTGCTGCGCTTCGCCTGCGGGCCGTCGCTGCCACGGGCCGGACAACAGGTGCACGGCCGCTAGTTCACACATACACACACACACACACACACACACACACACACCTTGCCCGCGCATCTGCAGGCAGGCAGGCAGGCGGCACCTCAAACCGTGTGTAAAACGCCCGTGTATCAGCTCAAGCCCTGTGACACGTGTGTGCGATGCAAGAGCCGCCCCGCCACATTGCTCAGGGCGGGGCCAGGTACCGGCAGCGGCAGCGGCAGCGCCCACCGGCCCGTCACTAGGACCACGCACTTAAGGGCCTCACGCCACCGCATCCGCCGGCCTGGCCCTCGCCCTAATATGAGGGCGGTGTGGCGGCTGCTGCAAGCGTCGCGGCGCCGTCAGTGCGGCGGCACCACCCATGGCACATTGGCATCGCACCTTAATGTCATGAGAAGCAAACATACAAACCCAGTGAGGTGTGCATAACTCATTGCCAGGGCGTTTCTGCCCTCTCCTCCCTCTAACAAGCGTCCTTCCAAGTCCCATCGACAGCGTTAGTGGTTTGGAAAGCAGTTCCCGAAAACGCAGTCTCCGCCGCCAGCCATAGCAGGTGACACACGCGCGGCCCCAGTGGCCCGTTTAGGAGGCGGCCGCCCTGCAATTATGATCGGCACGGCATGAACACCCGCCCACACGCAATTATGATTGTGATAGCTATGCCACTACATACACCAAATCCAAACAAAGTAGCAACACACGCGGCGTCAGCCATGACGCGAGACCTGGGGCCATGTCGGAGGGCCCACAGCCGCCGTATCGGACGGGGTCCGCACGTGTCCGGCCCCACCCTCTGCCAGTCTTCTTATCCGTCTCAGACTTGCTATCCACATCCCCGAATCTCACATCAATGTACGGTATTGGTACGGTTGTAAATGCAGTACCGGCATATTGACATCGCCGCCCTCTCCCTGCGCCCAGTGCTGCGTGGTGTGGGGTATGTGGCCCTAAGAGCCAGGCACCCCAGCCACACATTAAAAAATACCCCAATTTGCAGCGGCAGAAATCATGACAGGAGTATGGCACATATAAGGTTCAATATCGTGATCAAACAGCCAGGCAGTTGTCGCATTACCGTGGTCGTAAGGAAAGAAACAGCCGCCTTTCGGGCGGTCATCGGCAACCATACCGGACACTTGAATACAAAATGCAGTTTAAATGCTCGTACCGGAGCACCAACCCTACCGTGGTGGCAGGGCACGGAGCTAGCCACGGCTAGGCCGCCGGTCCACAGGGGCCGGGACCGGGCCCAGGCGTGACTGCGGCAGCCGTCGTGTCCAACGGGCTAACGGCTTCACCGCATCCCGCTATTCCGGGTGCGGGTTCGGCGGCGGCACCACCCGAGGCATCAGACTCCGCCGCCGGGCTACCCGGGTGTCAGTGCATGCCGCCGCCGCCATTGGCACCACTCATGTCGGCGCCGCCACCACCACCACCGCTGCCGCCGCCGCCAGCCCTCCCAAGCGCCGCCAGCGCCGCCACCGCATCCTGCTGTGCTGACGACACGCCCAGCAGGCCGCCGCCACCATCTCCACCACCTCCCATGCCGCTCGCGCCTAGCAGCTTGAAGTTGCCCTGGCCGCCGCCGCCGCCACCGACGCCGTCGCCTGCTCCAGCTCCCGTCAGCGCCTCCAGCAAGGAGCCCACCTGCGCACTGCTCAGCCCGCCGCCAAAGCCGCCTGCGCTGCCGCCGCCTCCTCCCCGGCCGCCGCCGCCACCGCCTCCGGACAGCTCGTCCAAAAGCTCGCTCAGCCGCCGACCCGCCAGCAGGCCACCCGGCGCGCCGCCGCCGCCGCCACCTGCACCACCGCCGCCGCCGCCGCCGCCGCCGCCGCCCGGTAGTGACGCCGCCATGGCCGCCGCCACCGCGTCCTGCAGCGACATGCCCTCAGGCAGCCCCAGCCCTGCCAGCCCCTCTGGCCCGCCCAGCCGCTCCACATCGCCACCCACACCTCCAAGCAGCCCGCTGCCGCCGCCGCCGCCGCCCAGGCTGCCCAGCACCGGCAGGCCAGGCAGCACCGGCAACCCACCCAAGCCGCCGGCGCCGCCGCCGCTCAGGCCCCCCAACCCGGCGAGCCCGTCCAGGCCGCCACTGCCGGCGCTGCCAAAGCCGCCGCCGCCGTCGTCGCCGAGCGGGCTGCCGGCGCTGTTGGTGCCGTTGCCGGCGCTGCCGCCGCGTCCGCCCCTGCCGCGGCCGCGCTCCCTGGTGTCCCTGGTGTCCCGCTCATCTCGGTCGTCTGGGTCGGAGCCCACCTGGCCCAGCTTCTTGGCTCGCCGCATGTTGTGCCGCGCCAGCCTGAGCGGTAGGGTGGCGGTGACAGGGTGGTGGCGGTGGTGGTGGTGGTGGTGGCGGTAAGGGGGGGGGACAGTTGGAGGATGGCGGCGATGACTGGGGGGTTAAATGGTCTGGTTCCAGGCATGACGCTCAAACGACGGCGAGAAGAGGGCACCCTGCACTCCGCGCCCTGCCCCCTCTCCAATTCCTACCCCTTGCCCGCCGCGCCCGCCGCGCCGCGCCCTCCCTCCCTCCCTCCCTCCCTCCCTCCCTCCCTCCCTCCCTCCCTCCCTCCCTCCCTCCCTCCCTCCCTCCCTCCCTCGCTCCCTCCCTCCCTCCCTCCCATATTTGATACACACCATCCCATGGATGGCTATCCCCCCCTCCCCCCCTCCCTCCCTCCCTCTCTCCCCGTCCGCCTCACATGGTTCGGCAGCTGCGCCTGCTGCCGTCGAACTCGGCCAGGGGGTGGAAGCGGCCGCACTGCTGGCAGAAGCGCTGGGGCACACCGTCCTTGAGGACGGAGGGAACCTGAAGGGGGGTGGAGGGTGGAGGGGGAGGGTAGAGGGGCACATTCGAAATGCGTGGGTGTGTAGGTGAGGAGGACAGGGAAGACTCATTGTACGAGGGTAATGAGGACATGCAGGTGCAGGTGCAGGTGAGAAGCGTGTTGCAGCAACTCACGCTCCCCACGCAGCACCACGCCCACCTCCCTACCCCTAAACCTCCTCCAGCACTCCTTCCCTCCCCCGCCTACCATGTCCTGAGCTAATCATGAATGTAATCCCCCCGCAACCCGCACATTGGCACTTCCAACTTCGGCGGTTTCCCGCCTCCGTCCCCCACACGCACGGCTTTTGCCCCCCGCCCCCTCCCAGCCCCGCCCGCCCCTTCCCCCCGACTGCTCACCTTGAGGTGGAACTCGCATATCTTGTACCTCAGGTGGTAGTCGCGCAATCCGGTCAGGTCGGCGTAGCAGCCCTCCACGTGGCACACGCCCTTGACCTGAGGGGGAGGGGGAGGGAGGGAGGTTAGGGTGGAGGAGGGAGGGCGAGAGGGGAGGGCGAGATGTGAGGGAGGGAGGGAGGCGTGGGGGGAGCAGGGAGAGGTGTGCGAGAAATGAGTAAGACTGAGGAGGAGGAGGTTCGTGCAGAGGGGGTGTGAGAGGCGTGAGGACAGGGTGTGAGAGATGTGAGGGAAGGGTAGTGGCCAGGAATGCAGGCGGGGGGGCACGAGCATGGGGCGCGCGCCCAGCCACTGGCACGCAGCGACGACGGCTTTCCCCTCGCGCCCTCCCAACACCTACACACCCACACACCCACTCACCCCCGCAGACTTGCGGTCCCGCCCGGAGGACAGCTGCGGCGGCGCCAGATCGCCCAGCCCGCCGCCGCCACCGCCACCGCCTCCCGGCCCTGGCCCTGACAGCAGCCCGCCCCGCCCGCCGCCGCCGGCTGGCCCAATGGCGGGCAGTCCCGGCGTCGCCGACAGCGGCCCTGAGCCGCCGCCGCCGCCGCCGCGGCCGGCCCCCAGCAGTGCAAGCGCCCCGGCGCCGCCGCCGCCGTCGGCGCCGCCGCCGCCCCCCAGCCCAAGGAGGTCCATGTCGCCGTGAAGGCCGCGGGCCGCCAGGGACCCTAGCGTGTCTGCACAGCAGCAGTGCGACACACACACACACACACACACACACACACACACACACACACACACACACACACACACACACACACACACACGTGCGTGGTGTTGTCATTCAGAGTCCAGCAATGCACCGGCACACGCGCTTCCCTCCCTCCGCCTTCCCCACCCCACCCCCCACATGGGAGCCCTTATCGCGGGCCTCCGGGCACACAAACCCTCCCCTTCCCTCCCCTCTCCTCCATTCCCCTCCATTCCCCTCCATTCCCCTCCCCTGCCCTGCCCTCCCCTCCCCTCCCCTCCCCTCCCCTCCCCAATCCCCTCCCCAATCCCCTCCCCAATCCCCTCCCCAATCCCCTCCCCAATCCCCTCCCCAATCCAATCCCCTCCCCAATCCAATCCCCTCCCCAATCCAATCCCCTCCCCTCCCCCTCCTGCACTCACCATGGTCCCAGCCGCTGCCCAGCCCCTCATGCTCGGGCCGCGGCCGCTTGCCGTTCACACCCGTTGACCCACCGCCCAGCCCCACACCGCCACCACCACCACCGCGGCCGCCACCGCCGCCGCCGCCGCCACCCGCGGCCTCCACCGCACTGTTCAACTCCCGCCGCAGCTCAGCAAGCCGGTCGTCACTGCCGCCGCCGCCGCCGCCACCCATCCCGTCCTCGCCGCCGCCGCCGCCGCCCCTTCCATCGTCCATGCCCGCCGCCGCTGCCGCCGCCGCCGCCGTGAGCTGTTGCAGCTGCAGCTGCCCCGCCGCCCCCGGCAGTAGCTGCTGCAGCAGCGGCAGTGACGACAGCGCTATGCCGCCGCCGCCGCCGCCGCCGTCCAGACCCTGCGCCTCCCCTAGCAGCGACAGCTGCCCCCCACCACCACCACCACCACCACCACCACCACCACCTCTGCCGCCGACACCGTTAATGCTGTTAGAGCCACCTCCGCCGCCACCTCCTCCACCTCCGCCATTGCCGTGCCCGCCGCTGCCGCTCGAGTTGTTGCCGTCCGCGCCCTCCCCGCCTCCGCCTCCGCCGCCGCCTCCGCCTCCGCCGCCTCCCAGCTGGGGGCTGCCGGGGCCCTGCCGCGCCATGAAGGTGAACAGCACGTCCGCGCCGATGCCTGCAGCAGCAGGCGGCAGCAGCAGCAGGGGCACGTGCACTTCTGTTGGGCTGACACATGCTGCATGTGACACACCTGGCAGCTGGGCGCCACCTTGTGTGTGTGTGTGTGTGTGTGTGTGTGTGTGTGTGTGTGTGTGTGTGTGTGTGTGTGTGTGTGTGTGTGTGTGTGTGTGTGTGTGTGTGTGATCCATACCGCGCCCCCAGGATCCCATCGCCCAGCCCCCAGCCACCCGCCCCCTGGCACGCCCCATCCGTCACCCATCACGCCCCAAGCACGCCCCACTTCCCACCACCCGCTCACCAATCTGGTCCGCCATCAACGGCAGCAGCTGCAACCGCCCGCCGCCGCCACCTCCCGCCCCGCCGCCGCCGCCGCCTCGCAGCCAGGCCGACGCCACCTGCAGCGCCAGTTGCGGCGGGTGGCGGTGGTTGGCGACGTCGGCGGTGATGGCGGCGGCCGCCTCCAGACCGCAGCTGGTGAACTCCGGACCAGACACCACCTCGGACAGCCTGTGTGCATGTGTGAGAGCGGGGCTTGCAAAGGTTGGCACAGAGAGTGTAGCTAAGTAGACAGCGGGCGTAGGGGTGGGAGCGGGTCGGTGTGTAGGGGCGTGGGGGTGGATGTGTGGAGGAGGGCGTGGGGGGTTACATTCATGATTAATTAAGAAGTGAAGTCGTAGGCAGGTACAGTTGCAGCGTAGACGCGTTGTTACCGATGTCCGTGAAGTCCAGCGGCCAGCTCCAGCGCGTAGACCCGCCGAAGGCTGCTGCTGCTGCTCTCCCATTTTGTCTAAGACTATTCTAAGTAGGTTGATCGTATGGTAGTAACGTCAGTAAGATGATCACGTATAGCTCAGTAGCGCTCGGATGCATATGCGGATGCGAGTGCAACGCGACCGCCGCTGGACTTTCCTATACCCGCCTTGCTTTGTACTCACCTGCGCGCCGCGAGCGCAGGCGCCGCACCGGATACCGCGCCGCGCATGTACAGAGTGGGGCAGAGGCAGGGGGCGGTCAGGCGCGGCGCAAGTATGACGCGAACAATACCCATCCCCGCGCTGCTAGCTACGTGCAATGGAGTGCCGTGCAAGAAGTAGACCTAAAGTATCGTAAGGCTATATAGGCAGCAATCGGGAGGGCGTGGGGGGCGGCGGAGCGGCGGATGACAGCGTGTTCGTGTGCGTCCTACTGTGCATACTCATGTGTTCTGAGGTTGATCGGGCCCTTGAGGCGAAGTACCCACAGCCAAATGCCGGGACTGCCGGGACTGCCAGAACTGCCGGGACTGCATATACATGGGTCGTGGGGCCGCACCCACCACCTACACACATACACACACGCGCCCTCCCACCCACCCCACCTCGCTCTTTTGCATCGGGTTCGGTGCAGTTTGGGCTGCCATCTACAACCCCCTTTTTTAACACACACGCGCTTTCCCTCCCACCCCACTTCGCTCTTTTGCATCGGGTTCGGTGTAGTTTGGGCTGCTATTCACAACCCCACACACATGGCCTCATCCCCCTCTCCACCTCCCCCCCTCCACACATACCCACACCCACCTGCTGCGCACGTATCCCAGGCACAGCTCCACCAGCCTCCGCGTCTTGGCCTCCAGCGCCGCCTGCAGCAGCGGCACCGCGTTGCTGGGGCTGAGCGCCGCGCCCACAAACTCCTCCACAGCAGCGGGCAGGCCGTTCACCTGGCAGCCAGGCAGGGGTAGGGGGTGGTGGTGTGAAGTCCAGCCCAAGCAACACCAAACCAAGCGTGGGGGAGGCAGGCAGACAGGCAGCCAGGCAGGGAGGCAGGGAGGAAGGAGACCGGGAGGAAGGAGAGAAAGGGGGTCTGAGGAGGGAGGCAGGGGCGCGGCGGGTGGGGGAGGACGTTGCTGCTGCACCATCAGACACACACGCTCACACCCATACACATACACACACACGCACACACACACACACACACACGCACACACACAAAGACACACACACACGCACACGCACACACACGCGCAAACACACACACACACACACACACACGCGCGCAAACACACACGCTCACACCCATACACACACACACGCACACACACACACACACACACACACGCATACACACACACACACATACACGCACACACACACACGCAAACACACACGCTCACACCCCATACACACACACATACACACACACACGTACACACACGCACTATCTCACCTCCAGTTTGACTGCTGCGTCGAACACCGCCACGGCGCTGCCCAGCGACAGCGGGCACTCGCCGGTGTAGAAGGCCTCGATCAGGGTGTCCAGCGCCTCGCTGTCCACGCCCTGCACCGGCAGCTTCTGGCCGGTGAAGGAGCCTGGCAGGAGGCGGCGGCGGCGGGGGGGGCCGGGGGGCAGGGGGCTACACTCATGATTAATTAAGAAGTGAAGGCGGGGGGTTACATTCATGATTATTTAAGAAGTGAAGTCGTAGGCAGGTACAGTTGCAGCGTAGGGGGCAGGGCGACGGTTATGTGGAAGTGTGGCCTTAAGGAGGGGATGGCGGTGGATGAAGCTTCGGTGGATGAAGGTTTAGGCCAACCCTCCTCCGCGCTTTGTTGGCTGATTCTGTGTCTTGGTTCCTTTTGGCTTCCTAACACTCGCACACAACTACACACACAATCACACACATACACGCACACACACACACACGCACTCATACACATACACACGCACCTGACTTGAGCACAGTGGCTAGGCGCTTGCTGCACGCCGCCAACACCATCTGAGGGGAGGGGGGGACAGGGGGGCAGGAGGGCAGGAGGGCAGAAGGGGCAGGAGGGGTTCGCCGTCCATGTGGAGAACGGAGTCATGCAGTAGGCGGGCAGCGGCGCAGAGGGGTGCGGCGGAGAGGGCGGTGCGGCATGTGCGGGGCTGTTGACTGGGGGGGTGCCTCGGTGGGTGGATTGAGGTATGGCCAGTGCGCTCGCGATGAGGAGGCGCCGTGGGGTGGGGCGGGGTGGGGCAGGCAAGCCCCCGCCCCTCAGCTCCGCGCCTGCCGCGGTGGCCGGGCCCGGGCGCCCCTCCGCCCCCTTGGTTTCTCCAATCCTCCAAATCCACCCAATCCCACCAGTCCGCTAACATGTGAGTATTCACGCTTTGTCGTGAAAACGGGTGGAAACAGCCCCACGTGCCAGCTCGCTACCTCCCTACCCCACGTCCTGTCGGCCCCTTCACCCCACCCCTCCCCACCGGCCGCCCCCCTCCCATCATCCGCCCCTCGCACCGCCCTGCCAACACCGTCCCCCAGTAGGCATGCTCTATTCCTTTACATCCACGTCGCATGGGCTACTGGTTCAAGCATCGCAAGGCCCACCCCGGCTCACTCCGTCTTCCGTGGACGGCGACCCGCCTCCCCCCCCCCCACACACACACACACGCTCACACCCATACACATACACACACACACACACACACACACACACACACACACACACACACACACACGCACACACACACACACACACGCACACACACACACACGCACACACACACACACACACGCACACACACACACACACACACACACACACACACACACACACACACACGCACACACACACACACACACGCACACACACACACACACACACACACACACACACACACACACACACACACACACACACACACACACACACACACACACACGCACACACACACACACACACGCACACACACACACACGCACACACACACACACACACGCACACACACACACACACACACACACACACACACACACACACACACACACACACACACACACACACACACACACACACACACACACACACACACACACACACACACACACACACACACACACGCCCCTCCGCCCCCCACCTGGTGGCACTTGAGCTGCCTGCCGTCCGGCGCGATGAGTGTGATGTCCGAGTACAGGGGCGCGGCGTGCGGCGAGAAGGAGCGGGCGCCCGTGGCCAGCAGCCGAGCCAGGTCAATGTAGCACTGAGCCGCCTGTGTGTGGGGAGGGGGGCGGGTTGAAGATGCCCATACTGAACCGAACCCTATGCAATACCGCGAGGAGAGCGTGGCTACGCTTTGACAACGGAGTGGGGGACAGGGTGAGGGTATGGGCGGGAGGGTGAGGGGGGTGAGGTGGGGTAGTGTCATATAACCCTGACATCAGTATGTGTGTGTATGTGTGTATGTGTGTGTGTGTGTGTGTGTGTGTGTGTGTGTGTGTGTGTGTGTGTGTGTGTGTGTGTGTGTGTGTGTGTGTGTGTGTGTGCGTGTGTGCGTGTGTGTGTGTGTGTGTGTGTGTGTGTGTGTGTGTGCGTGTGTGTGTGTGTGTGCGTGCGTGCGTGCGTGCGTGCGTGCACGGGCGTGTGCGTGTATGTGTGTGTATTTGCGCCTTGCACGCGCACGTGCGATGACAAGTATAGCGAGGAAGGATGTGTGTGTGTGTGTGTGCGTGTGCCCTGTTCAGGGGGAGGAAGGTCCCAGGTCTCCCGTCCGAGTGGCACGCCAAGCTCGGTGGCTTGAGCGCTGGGCGGGGGTTGCAGTGGGCAGCTTGCGTGCCTCGCTAAGGGAGATTGAACGGTCGAAAGGCACGGCTAAAAATCGTGTTGACCCCTCCGTGGCCTGCCCTCGCCCCTAAACGCGCGCAGTGGGAAGTTTGCGGCGTCGCGACGTGCGTGACTGCCGGCCCGCCGCAGACAGCATTTGGAGCAAGTGCAATGTTCGTCCAGTAAAGTGCTACTATTTTGCTCGCCCCCGGCAGTTTCGTTAGGACCGAGGCCGCGCCATGAAAGGATGAGTCGAATTGTACCGAGCACACGCAGTCACGAGTGACAGCATATCATCGTCACGAAGGACCACTAGGTACAGCGAGAAGAGGCCCGTTGCCTTAGGCATATTAACGCAGGTAACGCGGTGCGCATCGAGTCCTGTACTTGTCCTGTACACGGCGCTAGTCCCACGTCTCGTGATGTTTCAAAACACGCCTACCGAGCTCCAGTCCTCACCATGTCAGAAGCAGCTGCCCCCGCTCGCGCCTCCTCCGTGTGGCCACCGCACTCGGCCCTGGCGTAAGCTCAGAAGTCCGCTGCAAGCTATGCCTCCCGCCTTGCCTTCGTCTTCAATACGTAGCAAAATTCTCACATGACATAGGTGGCACAGCTGTCCAATAGCTCTCTTCACGCAAGATTTGAGTCAACGCGAGTTCGCAGGTACCCTCCTACGCGGAAACATCCTGAACTCGTGCGTAGAACTTTTTACGTGCAAACACTTCATCGCCTAAAGGCAGTAAAAGGGTGAACCCCAACGTGCGAGTCGCCGGCCGGTACGTACGCTGACATCTGCCGTACACCTTCTGTGTTGCGTTCCATGCGCCAAAGCACCCCTTCCGCACGCGCGGGCGCAGAGCGTAGCCGGCACCAAGCCAGGGGCGGGGTTATGTGGACCTCGCGGCAGCGGGGCCTGCGGCTCGGGGCCTACCGCATGAGGAGCTGGACGACGTTGTACAAGGCAGTACCGCGCGTGGGGGCAGGCCATCGTGGGGGGAGGGGGGAGGAAGGCGTCGTGCGTCGGGTGGCGCTTCGACACGAACCCCCCGAGGCCCCGAGCCATGACCCCACCCCGTCACCGAGTCCATCCCCGTGCTTGCGTATTGCTGGGCGATAGCAGCAAGAGTGCATGGGGTTCGGTTCTGCGGGCTGCCAAAACAGTAGGTCGTGGATGGGGGGCAGTGCTGCGACACAGCGACACCCACGTCAAAGCCGCGTACATCCTCTTTGCCGCGTTTCTGCGCGTCCGGCAGTCCCACGACTGAGTGAGGCACCGCTGAGGCATAGAGGCAGTGCAGGCGCTCGACAGAGGGGTGGTGACCCGTAAGGAGTATCTATCCCGCAGGTCGTTGGCCAAGAGTATCCCACAGGGTACCGTACAGCGGCCACCCCCGGCGCCCCACCACACCACACCTACCTGCCCAGCATATCACACACACTGTACGGAGTCACCAAAGGTTCACCCCTTCACCTGCGCTACCCTCACGTCCTGCCACCTTCCTCATCACCACCTTCCTCATCACCACCAACAAGAAGTCTCACAACCTCTTTCCAACAACACACCCACATCCGCTCCGAACCTCACGCGCTCCCTGCCGCCCCCCACACCACTCGCCCCTCGCGGCTCGGCCCCCGCCCCGCACGCCCTCTCCGCCCCCCCTCTCTCGGTCCAGCTGGACCCGGCACCTACTCCCCCTCTACCCTCACTCACTTCGCCTAGCGCACGCCCGGGCCCTCGTACGACGTAACAACCCCTCCCCACCCGTGCGCATCACGCAAACAGCTGCCTCAGCTCCGCCGCCTCCGCCGCCATGTCCGCGTGCCCTCGCACCCGCCGCTCCCTGTCCAGGTCCAGCTTCTCACCCACCACCGCCCCTGCCGCAGCCGCCGCCGCCTTGTACTGCACCGACTCGCGGTCTATGGCGTCGTACACTTCGTCATTCTGGCGGGGGAAGGGGACGGGGTTGTGGTTTCGGTTTGGGGCACACGCTGTAAGTGAGGCACACGCTGGCAACAAGACGGATGCACAACGCGCCTGGACTGCACCCCAGCATGCATCCGCACACCGTGCACGCACACACACGCACGCACACATTCCCCCTACCCCCCCCCCCCACACACACACACGCACACACGCACCCGCATACCTTGGGGAAGTCCCCAGCCTTGCGCGGCAGGACGTGGATGTGCACGTGCGGCACTGTCTGGCCTGCCGCCCCACACAGCACAGCAGAGCACAACACAGCACGTCCCATGGGTGTCAGGTCGGAGCGTGTGCGCGTGGTGTGTGTGTGTGTGTGCGTGTGGAGTTGGGTGGGTGGGGTGTGTGAGTGAGTGGTGTGTGCGCATGTGAGTGTGTGTGCGCGCGCGCGCGTTGAAAGGGCACAAGGACCGGGATACTGGTAACTGTCCAAGTACAGACAGACTGCACAGAGAACTGTGCACAGATAGACTGCAAAGAGAAGACATACATGTTTGAGAGACGGGCGTGGATGTGTGTGTGCACACACACACACACACACACCCTGCCTATCTCTCCCCCCGCCCGCCCCCCGCCCCGCGCCGCACCCGCCATGGGTCCGTCCTGTATGGCCAGTGTGAGCGAGGCGGCGCCGTAGTGGCCCTCCACCGCGGAGCCGATGCGCTGGGCCAGCAGCCTGCGTGTGTATGTATGGGGGAGTGTGTGTGTGGGGGGGGAGGTGTGCGTGTGTGTGTGTTAAAGAGCACAAGGAAAACGTTGTGTGTGTGTGTGCGTGTGTGTGTGTGCGGGGGCAGGTGTGTGTGTGTAAGGGGGGGCGTGGGCGCTAGTATGCTGAGGAGTACGATGCCGAATAGGTTTGAGGCCGTGTTGCTCTCGTGACGTTTGCCAGCCCCTCGCAGGCGTCCCAGGTGCAGGCCGAAGTCAAACCCCCTCCGCTCTCTGTGGTCTGATTCCAGATTTCTGGTCCTGGGTCTCTTGTAGGTCTCTTGGGACGAGTTGGAGCCCCAAACCCAGCGCCCCAACACGGAAACAGACCTTGCACAGCTCCTCACCACAGCCTCCCCCTGTCCCTTGCTTCCCCGCCTCACCACAGGTCTGACACCTCCTCGGGTGTGAGGTCGGCGAAACGCTTCACGTGCCGCAGAGGGCTGACCAACACGTGGCCTGTGCAGAGGGGGGATCAGGGATGGGAGGGGAGGGGAGGGGAGGGGAGGTGCGGCGGGGAGGGCGCGTCATTCCAGGGCGGCTCCGACGGCGGAGGGGAGCCAACCAAGGCGCCTGCGGCAGGCCGTTGCCGTACACCGGAGACCGCAGTGTGGTGGCAGGGCAGCCCGCAGTGTGGTGGCGGCGTTATCGTATTGTGTGCGGGCTGAGGGGTGTTGTGGGGCCGGCTCGAGCGGGTGCCCAGGGGGCAGGGTACCGTGTGCACAGTGTCCACACGTCAGGGGCCAGGCACACGTTTGCACCCAGCCCCCTCAGCCACCACGAACAAACAAACACACACGCGCACGCGCACCCACCCGGCACGACGGGCTTGAGGTTGACGAAGCCCATGGACAGGGGCGTGAGGGCGAACACGTGGGAGCCGGGGATGGGGTGCGGGCCGAACATGTACTGCGGGCGGGGCAGCAGGGGCAGCAGCAGGGGTGTGTGTGTGGGGCGGGGGGGGGGGCACGAATCCTACCCTTGTGTGCAGGTGTGGCAGGAGTGGAAGGAGGTGGTGGAGCGGTGGTGGAGGGGGGTTGAGGGCAGCTGCCGCGAGTATGTGGTGCTGGGGCAAGTCCGTCTGCCAGTGGGGTGATACAGCTGTGCAGGGGGGGGGCGTAGCTAATGCCGTGGCCACATGATTGGGGGTGCTGGGAGGACCCAGCAACGGGGCTGAACGTAGATGATGGCTGACGCCGCATGAGCGGCCACCACGATTGAAGGATAGGCCAGGTGATGCTCCAGGAGCTAGTCATAAAGCTGTCGCTGACCGCAGTAAGGGACGTCCGGGACCGGAAGGGGGAAGGGGGGACGCCGATGGGGAGCGGTCTCGCAGGGAGGCACGGGCCCCGGCCGCACCTTCACGCTGTCGTCCATTGCGCCCTTGCTCTGCGCTCCAGTATTGATTGTTGTTTGTTGGGAGTAAGCGGACCTAGTAGCGAGGGACCGACGATAAGAAACAAGAGCGCTGGTTGAGCGAGGGAATCGGCAAGAGCGCAAGCTTAACATCAGCAGGCGGTTTGAGCGATATGGCGTCTATGCTTAAGAATTTGCTGATATCAAAGTGTACATATGGAAATGAGCGAGGTGGACTCGCAAACAGCATAGCTGTTTGACTGGGGCTTGTACTGCTCTCCACACCCCATGCAGACTCATCCCCCTTGTCTCCCGTGTGGCGCCGCCGCTGAGGTCCTCCTGGGTGCTCTCGCCACTCACTCTCGCCACTGCCTCCCGGCGCGACCGTTGCTTGAGGTGCCTTTTTCGCTTGCGAAGTGCATCCGCCCAAAGCAGTGCCCGTATCTTCCATCTACACTGTAGAAATTTTGAAAATTTCCGCTTTTTGGTAGATAGATTTTTGGATTTTTGGAAAGTGCATCTTCAGATTGCAGGTGAAATTCTGCGCATTCGTGGCACCGCATCTACGCAGTGAAGATGGGAAGTTTTGCTCATCTACGCTGGCGCTCAGGTACGAATCCGACATTTTTTCACTTTCACTTCCACTTCCTTCACTTCACTTCTGTGTCCTTCACTTCACTTCTGTGTCCGTGCACTTTTAGAGCCGCCGTGCGGCGCGGGGGGCGGGGGGAAGGCGCGGGGAGTTTGTTTGCAAGGCACAGGCGCGGGGGGCGGGGGGGCGGGGGGGGGGGGGCGGGGGGCCGACGTCGCAAAGGAATCGCGTGAATGGTCTCGCAAGGGGGTGGAACATGAACAATGTAAATAATAGTATGCAGCAACAGCAACGGCAGCCAAATAAGCGCAAGAGCACCAACGTTGCCACCCGCTGAACCTAGGTGGCATCGTCGCGTGGAACGGGATTCGCGGGCCCGATGCCTCTTGATTTGGTAATGCCTCTTGTTTTGAATGGAGCCGCCCAGCCCGGAGGAGGTCAGCCTGGAGCAGCGCGGTGTGGACATCGGCGTGTGATGGGACAGGGTTCAAGGCAGGTTGGCGAGGTCCCGTAGGGTGCAGCCGATGCCCAGACCCGTAAGCAGACAGCAAACAGTTTTTATGGGGCAAGAGGAAGTCGTGCGGTGGAGACGGGGCTGAAGCGGGCGGCCGGGGGGGGATGGGCGCGCCGACAGCGATGCATGATCTGTTGGCACGCATGCCGAGCTGAAATACGGGTTGGAGTTTCAAGTTGGGGTTCACAGGTTCGCGCGCGCAATGGCGGAGTGGCGGCGGTGGCCCCCAACGGGCCCTGGCCGCCGTCATCGCCGGTGCCCACGCCTGCCCTCAACTCTGCGTATCTTGTTTCGGAGGAGTGCCCGGGCCAGACTTCGAGTCCCTTAGAGCTGGAGTTACCGATACCCCCCAAACATTACAGTGATGCGGGAGCGGCCTGAGACAGTCAACACGCGGAACGCGTCAACACACCAGCATGCATCTTCACTCAGCCAGGCACAGCAGCCGCGGGAAAGGGCGCGAGCACAGTGGGCCTTGGGGCGTAGGCCAGGCACACGGCGCGTCACCACCTGCAGGCTTGACACCAGCCGCGGGAAAGGGCGCGAGCACGGTGGGCCTTGGGGGTAGGCCAGGCACACAGCGCGCCACCACCTGCGGGCTCGACACCAGCCGCGGGAAAGGGCGCGAGCACGGTGGGCCTTGGGGCGTAGGCCAGGCACACAGCGCGTCACCACCTGCAGGCTTGACACCAGCCGCGGGAAAGGGCGCGAGCACGGTGGGCCTTGGGGCGTACGCCAGGCACATAGCGCGCCACCACCTGCAAGCTTGACACCAGCCGCGGGAAAGGGCGCGAGCACGGTGGGCCTTGGGGCGTAGGCCAGGCACACAGCGCGTCACCACCTGCAGGCTTGACACCAGCCGCGGGAAAGGGCGCGAGCACGGTGGGCCTTGGGGCGTACGCCAGGCACATAGCGCGCCACCACCTGCAAGCTTGACACCAGCCGCGGGAAAGGGCGCGAGCACGGTGGGCCTTGGGGCGTAGGCCAGGCACACAGCGCGTCACCACCTGCAGGCTTGACACCAGCCGCGGGAAAGGGCGCGAGCACGGTGGGCCTTGGGGCGTAGGCCAGGCACACAGCGCGCCACCACCTGCAGGCTTGACACCAGCCGCGGGAAAGGGCGCGAGCACAGTGGGCCTTGGGGCGTAGGCCAGGCACATAGCGCGCCACCACCTGCAAGCTTGACACCAGCCGCGGGAAAGGGCGCGAGCACGGTGGGCCTTGGGGCGTAGGCCAGGCACACAGCGCGTCACCACCTGCAGGCTTGACACCAGCCGCGGGAAAGGGCGCGAGCACGGTGGGCCTTGGGGCGTAGGCCAGGCACACAGCGCGTCACCACCTGCAGGCTTGACACCAGCCGCGGGAAAGGGCGCGAGCACGGTGGGCCTTGGGGGTAGGCCAGGCACACAGCGCGCCACCACCTGCGGGCTTGACACCAGCCGCGGGAAAGGGCGCGAGCACGGTGGGCCTTGGGGCGTAGGCCAGGCACACAGCGCGTCACCACCTGCAGGCTTGACACCAGCCGCGGGAAAGGGCGCGAGCACGGTGGGCCTTGGGGCGTAGGCCAGGCACACAGCGCGCCACCACCTGCGGGCTTGACACCAGCCGCGGGAAAGGGCGCGAGCACAGTGCAGAGCACGGTGCAACCATGCATCGACCAAGCCAGCCGGTATGCCGGTGTGTACGCATAGACCATCCAAGAACCAAGCCAGTGTGTCGGTGTGTATGCATAGACCATCCAATAAGCAGGCCATTGTCCAGGTGTGTATGCATAGACCGTTAAGGGCGGTGAGATGTCCACAATTTCAAGTGCGTTCCAAGTCCGTTCCATGGCTGCAAGGCCTCCAATGTACCCAGAGCTACATTAGATGTACTGATGAGCATGTTATGACACTGAAACAGCTGTTCGCAAGCCAAAAGAGGCTGTAAACATTGTCGGGTGACAGCTTGCGCAGCAGACAGCGTGTGGACGTATTTACTTCCAGCACACGAATGATTATATGTTAATGACTGTCGCTGTGTCGAGTTCGTCTTCTCGACTTCCGTGCAGACTTTCAGGACAGATGGCACGCGGATGGCACTCAGATGGCACGGCCTCCACCCAGGCCTTTCCAGCCGCCAGGACCGCGCTGCGTGTAGAACTCCTGCCCAACGGCGCGTACCATGTGCTATAAGCATTGAAGTCTTAGGGGAATGTTTGGGATGGACGCATGCAGGCTGTGTCGCCGCGGGCAAGGCGAATGGGACAGGCGGGTGCCCGTAGCAGGATAGACGGCAAAAGCCACATGTTCCGCAGGGTTGTATACATGTAGAACTCCTGCCCAACGGCGCGTACCATGTGCTATAAGCATTGAAGTCTTAGGGGAATGTTTGGGATGGACGCATGCAGGCTGTGTCGCCGCGGGCAAGGCGAATGGGACAGGCGGGTGCCCGTAGCAGGATAGACGGCAAAAGCCACATGTTCCGCAGGGTTGTATACATGTAGAACTCCTGCCCAACGGCGCGTACCATGTGCTATAAGCATTGAAGTCTTAGGGGAATGTTTGGGATGGACGCATGCAGGCTGTGTCGCCGCGGGCAAGGCGAATGGGACAGGCGGGTGCCCGTAGCAGGATAGACGGCAAAAGCCACATGTTCCGCAGGGTTGTATACATGTAGAACTCCTGCCCAACGGCGCGTACCATGTGCTATAAGCATTGAAGTCTTAGGGGAATGTTTGGGATGGACGCATGCAGGCTGTGTCGCCGCGGGCAAGGCGAATGGGACAGGCGGGTGCCCGTAGCAGGATAGACGGCAAAAGCCACATGTTCCGCAGGGTTGTATACATGTAGAACTCCTGCCCAACGGCGCGTACCATGTGCTATAAGCATTGAAGTCTTAGGGGAATGTTTGGGATGGACGCATGCAGGCTGTGTCGCCGCGGGCAAGGCGAATGGGACAGGCGGGTGCCCGTAGCAGGATAGACGGCAAAAGCCACATGTTCCGCAGGGTTGTATACATGTAGAACTCCTGCCCAACGGCGCGTACCATGTGCTATAAGCATTGAAGTCTTAGGGGAATGTTTGGGATGGACGCATGCAGGCTGTGTCGCCGCGGGCAAGACCCCCAAACTCTTCGACCTTCACGTCGGTACGGTAAAATGATCGTGGCGACAGCAAACGCTAATCAAACTGCTTGCTGAACGTGAACGCGAACAGACGGGAAGCCAGACGTGTGTGAGATTCTTGAGCCTATCCTAGCTTGCCTGTTTGCGCATGCATCTCAATATTCACACAGAGTTCCCTAAACGCCGTTAGTCCGCATCCTAAAAGCCGCAGTCCGCATCCTAAAAGCCAGTTTCTGTCCTTGTACAAAGCCTTCGCAACCATGCCCTCAACATAGCCGCGCACCTGCCGCTCCCACTTCCCCGCTCCCTGCACCTGCACCTCCCGCTGCCCCTCTCCCCACCCGTGCCCCTGCCCCTGCCCCTCCCGCTGTCCCTACCCCTAACCGCGCCCCTCCCCCTCCGCCTGCTGCCCGGTCCGCGGCCCGTGGCAGCTCCGCGCTGGGCAGCGATTCTTCTTGTCGAACCAGCGCCTCAGCGAGGGCACCAGCAAGTTCCCGTTGAAGTCCGAGTAGTCGCCCAGCTCCGGACCCAGCAGGCTGACGCGCATGAGCGCGTCAAGGTTCTGCATGGTAAGGCTGGTTCGCTGCTTGGTCTTGATCAAGTTCTGGGTGCTGAAGCCGCGCTCCACCTCCACGCTGGTGGCCTGCAGCACCAGCATGATGTTTACTAGCAAGCTGAGAGCGGGCGACGTCTGCTCGAGGTTGTACAGCTGTAGCGCCCAGAAATCGCGCGTAGGGATGCGCACGTTCGCGGCCGCAGCAGGCGGTGCGGCCGCAGCAGGCGGTGCAGCCACAGCAGGCGGTGCGGCCGTCGCAGGCGGTGCGGCCGTCTTGCCTGCCGCCGCGGCTACAGCCTTCTTGGCCAGGGGCGCCTTCTTGGCCTCCTCCTCCGCCTTGGCCACCACAACCCTCTTGGCCGCCTGAGCCGCACGCAGCAGGTTCCGCCGCGCCTTCAGCCACTCGGTCCGGCACTGCTGGGCGTCCACAACAGCAGGGTGCCCATCGTGCGCGATGCCGTACCAATCCAGCAGCTGCTCCAGCTCAATGTCACCGTACAAGCCCTCTGCCGGGGTGGAGGCGATGGCGGCCATCTGGTTGGGGTCGAACATTCTGAAGTGCTTGGCGACGTCCACAACACCGAGCAGGCGCCCACGCACGTCATCGTTGATGGCCGTCACGATCTTGATAGTGGACCGCACCTCGAGTAGGCCGATTCTGGTGATTGCGAACGACTCGTTGGGGCCGTCCTCCACACCATTGACCGAGATCCAGTGCTTGCCGCGGTACAGGCCGTTGGCGCCCCGCAGCTCTGAAACAAGGCGCGCAAAGGGGCCGTCCTTCAGCATCTTGCCGGTGGTGTACTCGCGCTCCAGGACCTCCAGCGTGGTCAGCACCTGGGCCTCGATGTCCAGGTAGGACAGCTCGCGGCTTTGCAGCACCTTGGTCAGCCCGGACACCACCGTCAGCACCTCCCCAACGCAGTGCAGATGGAGTATGTTGGTCACCTCCCTGCCGCAAGGGTTGGGCACAGCGGTAAGCAAAAAGCACGCGGACTGATACACACAATAACGTGAGCCGTCCACCCTCAAACACGCACCCTTCAAGCCGTGCTTGCCGCGCTCTTCATGCTGACAACCCATGCCGTTCCCCTCAACTCTCATCCCCCAGCCAACTCACCGCAGTGTGTCGTAGATCTCCTGCGCGCCCTTCTCGTTCGCCTCAGCCTCCTCCTTGAAGTAGTCCAGCAGCGGGTCGTACAGCTTGAGCAGCCGCGTAACCACGCGCTCGCGGGACAGCCAGCGGACCCTGCATCATGCAAATGCATAATCAGCATGGCTGAGACAGCTAATAAACGGGCATCCAATTTCAACAAAGCCACCGCACAGAGAGCACCGATTCCCCGTGCAGTCAGTGAACGTAACTATCTGCCGAAGGTTGCTTACTTGTGCACCTGCAGCACGGTCAGGACCTCCTCCTCCAGCGCCTCCAGCAGCTCGTCAAGGCGGGCCTTGCGGTTGCAGGAGAAGGCGAAGTAGCCGGTGATGGTGGTGATGGTGGCGTCCAGCTTCACCAGCTCGGGAAAGGTGGCGAACACGTTGGCGACACACAGTGCGAGCTTGTGCGCCAAGCACACGCACCGGAGCATGAACGGGTTGTGCAGCTGCATCCTAGCCGACAGGCCGGTCTGGTCGCCGGTCATGACGCTGGCACCATCGCTGGTGAAGCCGAACAGCTTGGTCAGGTCGACGTTGAAACCCTGCAGCAGAATGAAACAAAGGTCAGCACCAACAACTTCCGCCTGAACGCCGCCTTAACGATGCGGATTACAAGTGAAGGGACCGCCTTAACACCGGGGGTTGTGCCTTAAACTACCCGAAGCCCGATTGTAGCCCCATTGTGCCCCCACCCGGGGCACTCGCGCACCTTCAGGGCATCGAGCAGCTTGCTCTCCAGCGCGCCTGCGTCGCAGTTGCTGCCCAGCTGGACCAGCTTGAGGAACCGGCAGTAAACACGGAAGCCAGGCCCCACGTAAGACACGTACACGGCCAGGTTGTGGCTGCGGCCACGATCAGTGGACTCGTCCACCAGGACCGTGATGGCTCGCGCGTTCTCCAGCTCCACCTTCATCTGTGCCTCCAGCGCGTACGACATGCAATCCACCATGTCGACAACGGCGGTGTCGGACTCGTAGGGGCCGCCGAACACGATGCCCGGCGTGCCGTTGGACGCGTGCAGGCGCAGGATGTCCGGGAAGTCCGAGAAGGGCTGCAAAGAAGGCAGGTAGGCAGAAACAGAAGGGTCAGCGCCCGCGCCCGCGCCCACGCCCACGCCCACGCCCACGCCCGCGCCCACGCCCCGCCCTGCCCCGCCCTCCACCCCGAATCCACCGATACATTAGCCTAAATACGTACCCGGTGCAACTTGGCGAGGTGGAAGGCCGAGCGGAAGAGCGCCGGCATCAGGGGCTCCATGGACAGCACCTCCACATCCGTAGCGTCACTGTCCAGCTTCTTGACCTTGATAGCGAGGAACTCCACAATCGGCTTTAGGAGGGCATTGGGCGCAGCCGATGTACAAAGTTAGGACTTAGGGGAGCACGTACCGGGTACAATGCACCCGCTCCTCCCCTGCTCCCTCCGCGCCCCGCTCCTCCCTCCCTCCCTCCCTCCCTCCCTCCCTCCCTCCCTCCCTCCCTCCCTCCTGGCCCTTCCTGTCATCTGAACCTTCTAGCCCTTTTGGCCCATTCCCGTCTCTCCCTACCTACCTTTTGGCCCTTCTTGTTGGCTGCGCGCTTGTGCGCCACGCTGTCGAAGTGCTCACGCAAATTCGCCATGGTGATCCGCTTGACGCCGCCCTCGGAGGTCCACTGCAGGACCATGTTCTTGTCCGTGGTGAGGCCAAACACGCTGATGCAGAGCCCGCACTGCAGGGTGTACTTCCTGGTGATAATCACATCCGGGTATCCAGCAAGCTGGGGCTGCAGTCTGGCGATGGCGCGCGCCCGTGTCTCCTCGGGCCACTTCTCCTCCGCGGCGGTATCACCTGCGCATAAACGCGCAATGTACTTTCAATTTCACGGCAACAAAAAGTCAGCAATCGATCGCCAACCCGGCAACCAACGCCGCCCACCAATCCCAGGCGCGCGAAACGCCGGCCCGAAGAACCCAGCTCACCCGTCAGCATCGCCAGCAGATCCTCCTCCTTGTCGTCGTCATCCTCCGTGTCGTCAAGGACCACCACCTCCTGCGGCGTCGCGGGGTCTGCGGGCGAGAGAAGTGTAGAACACAACGCCGTCGACAACTGCGCAACTAGGACTAATATGGACAATATCACCAAAATAGTTACTGAGAATACTTTACGCTTACCCTGCACGGAATTGCTGAACTGCTCGCTGAGATTCTTCTTGGCTGCCGACTCGCGCGCAGACGGCGGAGTGGCAGCAGGCGCCCCAGCCGGCTTCGCCTCAGCCGGCTTCGCCTCAGCCAGCTTCGCCTCAGCCGGCTTCGGTGCAGCCGGTTGCGGCTTCTGAGCAGGTCGCGCCGCAGCCGGCTTTGGAGCGTTCGCCGTGAGGCTGCTCTTCCTCTTTTGGGGGCTGATGGCTGCGACCAGGGCCCTGGTCGCAGCAATTGCCTTGCGATGAACCTCGACCCACCATTTCCTGCCTCCTGCCTCCTCGATAATCACAACATCACTCGACCCTGATGGCGAGCCCGGCTCAGCAGCCGGCGCGTTTTGATCGCTATCCATAGCTAATCATATTACAGTATGATGCACAGGATGTTGTATTGTTATTTCTGTTTTGCAGTCATTCCAGGCGATCAGGATCCAAACACACACGGTGATCCAGGGGGGTTTGGGGGGCTTGCCCCCCAAAAGAAAATTTTTTGGGGTGTAGATGCACGCACAAGCTCTATCTACACAGCGTAGATGTATTTTCAAGGGCCATCTACGCTGTGTAGACGCCGGGGGCCTAAAGCCATCTACATGATACGGGCACTGGCCAACAACACAGCTGAGCGCTGCCTGAGCGCGTAGATCGCACCCCTCGACCGCGTCCATGGCGACGCGAAGCGTCGCCCCTTTCGCGTTCCTGACACGAACATTCGCTCATGTCCAGCTTTATTCGCTCGCGCATGCTAACAACACGACTTGCCACTACGTTCAGTACGCGACTTCAGTGATTACTTACGAACACCAAGTGAGCACCAGCAGTTACCGAAGACTCGACTCCTGCAGGTCGGGCCCCATACATATATACCCGCCAGCCGCCGCCTCGTCGGGTGGGCCACCCACAACGACACGCATCCGCCCAATTACTTATGAATGAATAAATATGTAGCGTCATCGAATGCCATGTCCCCTTCCGCTGCTATCTTCGTTAACCAGCAGCCCAACGCGCCAGAAGTCATCAGCAGCAGGCGGCATCATGCATGTCCATCCGTACATGTCAATCTTCGCTGCGTCTTTGTCATCAAAGCCGCCGCCTGAGGACTGAGACGTGGCCATTGAGGACGTCTCCAGCGCCAGCGCAGGCTCTCAGATGTATGGGGACTTGTGCGGCGGGCGGGGCCGAGGTGCGGCGGAAGCGTAAGGGGACCGTCACTGACCGTCACCGACCCTGCTGGCGACGATCGACGATGACCCGGCCCCCCCTACCCCACCCCCCCCCCCATCTACCTGCTGGCCCGCATGGGCGACAGGTAGCTAGGGGCGCGCGCGATGTTGCGCTGGTGCCGCGCCAGCGACCAGCAGGCCCAGCAAGGCACCAGCAGCACCCAGCCGGCGGCGGCAAGAGCGCCGCCGTGCAGTGCAAGCATCTGATGTCTGGTGACGGCGGTCGCTGGCTGTCGGTGGTGCGCGTGGCGGTTGCGGCGGCACCTGACAGCACATTCAGGGACACGCACCCTGCACCGATATGTTGGTTATATATCGTGGTCGGCGCTATTACGTGCAACTGATCGAAGCACCACTGCGGAACGGCAAGAAGCAGATATGTCGGTGGCCCTGTTGCTAGATATAGCTGTTGTTTCTAGCTGCTGCTGCTGTGCTGGAGTGTGTGCGGGTGTGGCCCGGCGCGCTCCATAGCTTGCTGGTACTGCGCCTGCGCTAGGCTACCGATGCTGCCATAGCCCCGCCCCCAGCCGAAGGCACAAGGCACGAGGCACAGTCACCTCGCTCTTTCAAGGCAAATAAATGCAGGGACGCTCCACTCCACAGCAGCGCCAGCCAAGTGCCCTCCACTCAGACCTGCTTCTCTGTGAAACGCAATGCCGGCGTGGATCCATACATCCAGTCGACCAGTCGGCGGGCGGCGTGTGGCCAGTTTGCGGCGCGCCCTGCCAGCGCCAGGGGATCTGCCGCCTCCTAGCTACCGGCCTGCTGTGTCGCCACCTTGCTCCGCAATCAGCATCATCACCCGCCATTCCCTGCCGTTATAGTTCGTGCGTACCGCCCTCTGCCTCTGGGGTGCAGAGGTGCATGCCATTATGCCAACCCACATCATGGACATGCTACGTCTGCATGAGGCCACACCATCCCGAGCATCCTCGCTGAGCTGTGTCCTCGGCTCCCCGCGCGTTACTTTCCGTCCCGCGCCTTCGTTGTTCGACCATGCTTGGCAGTAGTACACACTTGGCCTCATGGGCCCACGCACAATGCAAATCCATCCCACGCACCACGTAATAACGCACACGAACGTGCAAGCTGCGGTACATGCCGCAAGTAACAGTCAGCGCAACCAAACATAATGTCCCTTGCTCGTCAGGCTTTTGTCCGACTTCGCCAAGCAATGCACCTTCATCTGTTGGGAGGTCGGGCCGTCAGGGGCAGACGTGGCCATTGCACCACTCATACCCTGCCCTCAATATGCTTTCCAGTTCCCATACGAGCTGTGCTTCTGACTAGTGCAGGCGCATCCCACCCCACCGTCAGCTGATTAGGATTGAATTCACATGTAGCATTAAGCCTTCAACGCAAATGTCGGTAGCGGGGGTGCTACATCATCCCCCCGCTCCCTTGACCTACACTACTGCCGCGTCGGGGTGTAACTACTTCTACTTCTATTTCAAAGTACTTGTAGTGTATGCTCATAGAAACGTACCGTACAGTCATGTAGTCCACAGCGTTCACACGGACATAACGCTGCAGCCACTCCCGAGGCCCGGGGCCACAGCTGCCCACAAGCCTCAAGCGGCACATGCCTGACGCAGCAGCCCAAGCAAACAAACAAATCTCGCCACCCTGGGGCATGACTGGGCGCCGTGACTCGGAAAGCCGAAGTGCCAACATGTCGCATTGCGCACAACGCATCACGACAGCGGCGCACCCACCACCCTGCCCGCGCCCCCACACCCAGCTGCATGCCCCCCCTCTTCATCACACCCTCTCTCCGCAACCCCTCTCCCTCCCCCTCTCCCTCCTCATGTCAGCGGCAGCAGCGCCCACTCGCTGAGCCGCTCCGCGTCCAGCGCCGCCTCCGCCGCCTCCAACGCCAGGAAGTCGGCCTCCCATGCGGCGAAGTCGGGCTGGCGGGCGGCCCACTCGGCGTCGCTCCAGCGGATTATGGCGGCCATGCCCAGCGGCGCAGAGCTGCACGTGCGTGCGGGTGCGCGACGCGTGTGTTATTATGGAGCAACAGCACAAGGGAAGGAAACATGCAGGGCATTGCGCGCGATGTGGTTCTGTATGGGGGAAGGGGATTCCAAGCATGAGTCCGGAGAAGACGGCGTTGCTTATATGGCGCAGGGCAGGCAGGACTGTTGAGTCTGTGTGGATTGGCAACCCCGTGTAGAATTCCCACCACAACCTCACACATGTGGCACGACGCCACCACGCTACTCACCCCCGCTCCACTGTGTATTTGAGCCGCAGCAGCGACCGTTTGGGCGCCGTCAGCAGCGCCCCCAGCCGCCGCGGCGCCGCGCCCGCCAGCTCCTGCCGCCAGCTGCGCACGGCGCCGCCCGCCTCCCGCAGCAGCGCCAGCCGCCAGTCCAGCGCCTCGGGCCGCGCCGCCAGCACACCCGGGTGCAGGCGCACCAGGTCGCGCACGTAGGCGGCAGACCTGGGTATGTAAGGGGGAGCAGGAGGAGGAGGAGGGGTATATGCCCGAGCTGAACAGAGGGAGGAGGGGGAGGACTGCTTCGTCCCAGCTCCCAATCCACGCAGCCAACAGCTCTGCACCCCGAGCGACACAACCCCACGACCTCCAGGCCACCCGCAAGAAGCATGCCTTCTCCCCTCCACACCCGCCATAACACGCTCAACCTAACCAACCCTCCTTCTTCTGGGTCTTGGTTTGTCTGGAATTTAAGTTCTCTACCCACCTCACGCCACCCCGCCTCTCCTTACCCACCTGGCCAACCCCAGCCCCCGCTCACCTGCCCTCCTTGCCCATCACCGCCTCCACCGCCTCAAGCCGCTCTCGCAGGTCCGCCTCACTCATCGTCATCAGCGCCGGAGCTCGCACCCACAGGTCTACCGTTTCCACCTCATCCGCACTGCCCGTCAGCCGCCGCAGGGCACCTAGCCGCGCCACCACGCCCTCCACTGCCAGCGCCCCCGGCGCCGAGTAGAGCAGGTAGCGAAGGGTGGTGAGGTTGAGCCCCGCGGCTTTGAGCGCGAGCAGCTCGGTCCGGAAGGTTTTGATGGGGATGGACTCCACGGTTTTGCGCGGCACGGACTTGGGCGGCCACTGCGCGGCGGGGAAGCCTCCACCCAGCTGCGGAGGGGCGTGGGGGAGAGAGGAGTGGGTGCGGGTGGGTGGTGGGTGGGTGGGTGGGTGCCCCCTGCCCTCCGCCTGCGCCAACTTGAGGCCCTGGGTGTCGTTTCATTGGCGCTTACGTACCACGCAACTCCCCTCCATCCCCGCCTCCCGCCTCCGTCCTCCCTCCTCCCTCCTCCCTCCTCCCTCCTCCCTCCTCCCACAACATGCCATAGACCCCGGCTCGCCTCGCCCCCCTCCCCCTTACAGGTGTGACCCATCCAGACCCCTCCTGCCCCGTGTGGCCCGGGCCCACGCACCTCCTGCGCCAGCACGCCACGCAGCTCCGCCAGCCGCCAGTCCCAACTGCCGCTGCCGCCACCTGGACCCAGCGGACTGCCGCC
>NC_057020.1:329511-376716 GCF_000002595.2 Chlamydomonas reinhardtii
GTGCCTCAGCGTCATGCGGTGGATCTCCTTCTTCATCTCCGCCACCACGTCCTGCCCCACCGTGGGGTCCAGCACCTCCTGCATCTCCTTCTCCAGCTGGATCTTGCGCTCCCACAACATGATCTGCCGCTCCGCCTCCACGATCTCAGCCAGCGTGTCGCGCTTGGCGCCACGGCCCTGCAGGAGGAGAGGGGGTTTGAGGGAGGTGAGGGAGGCGGGAACTGGGCGCGTGTGTGTGTGTGTGTGTGTGTGTGTGTGTGTGTGTGTGTGTGTGTGTGAGTGTGTATGTGTGTGTGTGTGTGTCAAAGCTCGCGGGAGAAGTCTGTGGGAGGAGTCTGTGTGCAGCGATGCGTGCGGCAAGCAGTACTGCACGCGTGCAGCTGCAGTGCCGCCCCGCTACAACACCCTGTCCAAGCAACGCTCCTTGCTGGCCCCCACTTGACACTGGTGATTTAATCACTGCGTCTCCATGAACGGCCACTCCCCCTCTTTGGGCTGGTACATACACCCCCCTCCCCTTCCCCCCTCCCCCTTCCCCCCTCCCCCTTCCCCCCTCCCCCTTCCCCCCTCCCCCTTCCCCCTCCCCCGCCCTCCCTCCCCCCCCCCACCTCCTCGATCTGGCTGTTGAGCCGCGCCGCCTCCTCCTCCATGGCGCGCAGGTCGCCCATGATGCGCCCCTCCAGGTTGAAGTTGTCCTCCGCCAGCGCCTGGCGCGCCGCGGAGTTGGCGGCGATGAGGCCGTTGACGCGCGTGAGGTCCACGTGCAGGCGGCCCATGGCGCTGGTGAGGCCCTTGATGGCCTTGCCCTGGCCCTCCAGCTGCTGCTCCAGCCGCCTGTGGGGGAGGGGATTGCAAGGATGTTTGGAAAAGCGGTACAGGATGCAGGGGGTAGGACGTTGCCGTCCATGTAAAGGGGGAGGAGCAGGGTTGAGGGTTGCGCGGTCAGGGCGATGGGTTGTTCCCACCATTTTGCAAAAAGAAACCGGGAGGACGCATGACAGGAAAAATGGGGGTGGAGCAAGGAGGGGAGTTCACAAGCGTTGGAATGGAGCAGGAGAGCGCGGGCAGGAGGGCGCAACAGGGGGCCGATACGGGTGCACGTTTCGGCAACCAAAACCCTTGTCACGCGCCCTCTCCATCCACCTCTCTATCCACCACCCCGCCTTCTATTCCACGGCCCCCCCCCTCAGCGTCTGCGCCGCCGCCGCCGCCGCACCTCTTCTTCTGGAACAGCACGGTGTGCTCCGCCCGCAGGCGCGCCAGCGTCTCCGTGAGGCCGCCGTTCTCGTTCTGCAGCCCCACCAGCTCCTGCTGGCAGCCGATCCAGCGCCGCTGCAGCTCCTTGCTCTCGCTGCCCTTGGTGTCGATCTCGCGGCCCAGGTTCTTGATGGTGGCCTCCAGCGGCCCCGTCTCCTCGCCGGTGCCGCGCTGCTCCAGCATGCGCTCAAAGCTGTGGTGGTGAGGAGGAGTGGGCGGAGGCGGAGGCGGGTACGGTAGTCAGTGATCAGCCCAAATTACAACCAAACCTAGATCCAGCAAGTGGCGCCGCAACACCTCCTCGCCGCAAACTCCCTCCTCCTCATTCCAGCCCCGCCGAGCCCCCCACCCGCCCTCCGCCAGCCTCTCCCCCCCATGCAGCCCCCCGCAATGCAGCCCCCCCATGCAGTCCACCCCCCACCCCCACCCCACCCCAGCGGCGGCCTCACCGGCGGTTGAGGATGTCGATCTCGCGCGTCTTCTTCTCGATCTCGTCATTGCGCCGCTTGATCTCCAGCTCGTACTTCTCAATGGTGCGGCCCTTGTCGCGCAGCTCCTCATCCAGCAGCCCCAGTGTCTCGCCCAGCCGCGAGTTGTGAGCCTCCGTGTTCAGGATGTCCACCTGCGAAGGGGGGGGGGGGAGCGAGCGGGGCGGGGAGGGGGGATTGTGTGCCTGAGCCCAATAAGTCCCAAGGAGGGTTGTAAATACCAGCCCAACTAAACCAAAACCAGGGGGAGGGGAGGAGGATCAGGGCACCGGCAAGGCACGTGCAGGGAAGTCATAAGCAGGCGAACAGGCATCTATGTGTGCCATCCATCACCCCCCGTCGCGACTTGCTGCCCGCACCTCCATCCCCACATCACCTCCCCCCGCCGCTCCATTGCCCAAAGCATAGGCCACGCTCTCCTCCTCACTCCATTCGCATTGGGTTCGGTTGATTTGAACTGGCATCTACTTTATCCCCCCCACCCCCGCACCCCCTTCTAACCCACCTGCAGCTTGGCCAGCTCGTTCTCCGTCTCCACCACCGCCAGCTCCTCGGCCCGGATGCGCTTGCGCAGCTCCTGCGTGTCCGCCGCCGTCTTGCTGGTGGCCTTCTCCGCCGTGGTCTGGTCCGACAGCGCGGACAGCATCTCCTCCTCGATGGCGCGGCCCTCCGCCGCCACCTTGGTGATGGCGCGGTCCACCGCGTCCGCCTCGCCCTGCAGGGTGGGGAGGAAGGTGGTGGTGGCGAGGGAGGGTGATCACGGCAGCTTGTTTGGGTCGAAACGCTACAGTGGATACCGGGAACTAATAGCTTGTTGCAGTAAAATTGCACAGCCCACCCAACAAATCCCACATCCCCACATCCACGCCCACCCCACCTCGTCCCCCCAGCCCCCCAGCCCCTCCCCGCACCCACCTGCAGCGCCTTCTTCTCGCTGTTGACCCGCAGCACCTCCGCCTCCGTGTGCTCCAACGACTTGGCCAGCTTGGCCAGGATCTCCTGCAGCCGCGCCTGCCGCTCCTGCGCGCCCTCGATCTGCTTCTGCACAAACACGGCGTCGCCCTCCACCTTGCGCACCACCGCCGTGAGCGACTCGTGCTTGAGCTGCTCCCTGACCACGTCCTTCTTGTAGCCCTCGATCTCCAGCACCAGGCTCAGCTCCTGCTGCTGCTGCTCGCGCATGCCGTCCTGGATGGCGGACAGCGCCTCGTCGCGCCTGGGGCGTGAGGGACGAGAGGGGGAGGGGGGGGGGCAGAGGGGGCAGGACGTATCGTTATCTTTGATGCGCTTCAGGGAGCGGATGTAGTGGCGGGTATGTTGACATATGTTGTAAACAGCGTACAAGCCCCGGTCATTGCTTCCTCCGCCCGCGCCCGCTCAAGGCCGCCTCTTTCCCTTCCTCCGCGCCCGCCTTGCTCACCTCCTCCATGCCTGTCGCCGCCACCTCCCCGCCGTCCCCCCTCCTTCCCTGCCGCCCCCCGCTCCTCCGCCCCCCCTCCTCCCCCAATGCTCTCACTTCTGTATGGCCAGCAGGCTGCTCTTCCACTGCGCCACCAGCTGCTTCTTCTCAAAGTGCACATTCTCCATCTCGGCCTGAAGCAGGGGGGAAGGAGGGGAGTGGGCCGCGGGGGCCGTGGGGGGGGGGGGGGGCAGGGAGTAGTTAGGGCAGGAGGAGCAGGGAACGATACCGCATCAAGCAGCGGCAATAGCGGCGGCAGAATGGCGAACACCCCAGCCCCAGCCCCAGACCCAGCCCACACGCAGCCCCCCACCTCCGCCTCCGCCAGCGTCTCCAGCGCCGCGCGTGTCTCCCGCTTCTGCGCCTCCAGCTGCGCCGACACCAGCGCCAGCTGCTGCTGCGTGCCCTTCAGGTTGTCCTGCAGCGTGTCGATCCTGCAGCACACGCGACACACGCACACGCACACGCGCTGTCAGGAAGGCAGGGTGGCAGCACGCAGCCCCCCCATGGATCCCCGCATGGCCCCACTCGTCCACCATCCGAGCCTCGGCCCCAACACAACCCAAACGCCCCGCCGCCCGCGCCCCCTCCAGCCTAACGCGCTCCTCCGCCCCGTCCTCCATCCCCCCCACCGTTTGCATGAATGCCTATCCCCCCCCAAACACACACTCTCGGCCCCCCACTGGGTACTTTGCCCCTCTATCCCTGCCCCCCGCCCCCACCTGAAGTCCTGTTCCATCTTCTGCTTCTCCAGCTTCTGCACCGCCTCCTCGGCCGCGTAGGCTGCACGCCGCGTCACAGCGATCTCGCCCTGCCGACAGATGCAGGCGAGCAAGGGCACAGCATGTGTCAGGACCCTGGCAGGCGCGTGATGCCAGCCCCATCCACCTCGTCATGCTAGCCGCACCACCCTGCTCCTTATCCTTGCGTGCGTGTCTCCCCCAGCATACTGCTCCCGCCAACCGTTCCTGGAATTCGCACCTCTTTCCTCTCCCCTCACCTGCCCCCGACTGCTCCTTCCTGGCTACCCCTGTTCCCCCTGCTCTTCCCCTGCTATGCCCCCTTCCCTAGTTCTACCCTTCCCGCTGGCGCCTTGGGTTTGGTTCACCCCTCCCCCTCCTCCCCCTGCCCTCCCCCTGCCCCTCCTTCTCCACCTCCCCCCCCCCTGCCACCCCCCCCCCGTGCCCCCTCCTCACCTTCATGGCCTCGTTGTACTCCTCCACCTGCTTCAGCGTCGCGCCCAGCCGGTCCATCTCCAGCTGGAACTTCTCAACCTGGGGGCGTGCGTGGTTGGAGGAAGGGGGGCAGTGTGTGTGATTAAGTGTAAGTTTGTGTACGTGTGCGTGTGTGTGCGTGTGAGGCGCTCACAAACCGCAGCTGCTGGGCATGCCTAGCCTGAAGCCCATTACCGACAGCTGGACGGCAACCGGAAGCCTAGGTCGACATGTGTCATGCAGCCGGGAGAGGCCTCCTAGCGCTCGCGCAAACTCTGGCCGCGACGCGCGCCTGCTCGGCAGCTCGCATGCCCCGTGTCCCACACACGCCACGGCCCAGCCGCCTCACTGCCCCTGGGAGCCCCCCGTGGGAGCCCCCTGTGTGGTGCTCCACCCGCACACCGCCACCTGCCTGCAGCACCTCCCTCGCCCGCGCCTGGCTCCGACATCCTACCCAACCCTACCCAACCCAACCCAACCCAACCCAACCCAACCCAACCAATCCCGCCCCAAGCCCCACCACCCTATTCCAGCCCTTCCTTCCAGGGAATGGTGAAACCACCCTGCCACCCAGCTGCCCGCCCCGCCATTCCCGCACGCACCCGTGAGCGCTCGCCCTTGGTGTCCCCCTCCTCCAGTGACAACTGCTGCTTCAGCTGGTTCAACTGGTCCTCACACTGCGGGCCAGACAAGCAAACAGGCGAGGAAAGTTAGCTACAGCAAAAGCACCAAAGCAGGAGCAAGGCATTGTGAGGTTTGGGGCGAGGGAAGCGAAGGGCTAGCAACAGCAGAATGTTGGTTGGCTAAGCCTTGGCACCACAGACCGTGCGCATGCGTGGTGCCGTGTGCATTCAGGCCACGCTAGGCACGTGCTGGCCCCCGCCGCCTTGCGACGATACCCTAGCAGCGGCCCCCGTCCCACTGGGCATTGTTGTGTCACACAGGACTCGCCTGTTGGCGTGCCCGGTTGATGACCTGGTAGTTCTGATGCGTCGTCTCCAGGTTGAGCTGCAGCTTGGCGAGGTTCTGCTGGAAGCCATACAGCTCCACACCAAGCGCTTCTCGCCGCGCTTTTGCTTGCTGCGAGGAGTTTTGCGGTGGGGAAGCCCGTAAGCGTGCGAGCGCCGTGCTCGGGCCTGCGGCGTGTCGCTGGGGTGCCAACAGCCCTCCCTCCCTTACCTTGAGCGCATTTGCCTTTTCTCTTAGCTCCTCCTGCAACCGTGTCCGATTCGCCTCAAATTGGACTTTGAGCGCCTCTTGCGCCCGACGAAGAAGGGGATGGTCGGGGCGCAGGCCACCCTGTTCTCCGAAGATTTGGTTATCTACGGGGTCACTGGTGCTAGGCTGGTCCATCGGGTCGGCCATCTTGGTGCCCGGAGTACCTCTCTAAGAAGAAATGTTTGTTCCGCGTGCAGCCGCGGGGGCTAAAGCCTGCCCCCAGGCCTCCAGTGTGTCCTCTTGTTTATCGATATGCCCTCGTATAGCGAAATGCGACTTTGGGGGATGTCAAGCAGCAGGGGTCAAGTCTCCGGTAAGAAGCCTATCGATGAATTTGTATGTTAAAGATTTGGTTCAATTTGTGCTTCTTAAGTCCAATCAAAATTTCCGTGTACAGAGCCAGGCTGCGTTCAGTGCAATTGGGATGAGGGTTGGCAAAACTCGCCGGTTATTGTGCCAAGCCCTACTTCTGTCATTGCAGTTTATCGAGTTTACCCCTTTCAGGACTTTAGGAACGCAAGAATGCCCACGAACACGAAGCCTGACCAAATCGTAGGAGGGCCTGAGGCGACCTGCTGCTTGGGCATTACCGCCTGGGATCGGACACTCGAGAAAACTGGGGGAAAGCCGGTGAGGAAAATCTCAGCAGCGCAGCGAGGGGCGGGCAGCGCGGAGGGCCATCACCGTTGGCCTTTGCTCCGTCTGGGTCTCGGCCAGAGGAAAGCCGAATCCTGCATAAAGCATCATATGTGAATGTGCATCGCGATGCAGACGTGCCTCGGGCTCGCACAAGTAAAGCGCGGCGACCAAGAAGCCGACGACGTTCGCGTGCTCAGCTCACAAACGCGAGACTTCAAGGTAGGTTTGAGTGAGGAGGAGCTGGATGGTGCCATAGGACCTCAGAGTGGGCCAGAAGGCCGAGTTCGTCGGGCCAGGTCAGAAAAGGGGGCCACGCCACACATGCATAGGGCGGAACCGCGGTCGACCCCGGCTCAGCGCCTTCACCAACGCATGTCGCCGCGACCACTTCGCTAGGCCATGACACCATGAGTTGGGTGGCTGGTTAGGTTTGCACGGTCCTGTGTCGTGCTGGGTGATGGCAATTCACGCACGCGCGAGGACCTCCTATACAACGCTTGCGTCAAGTGCACTGACCTGGCGTTCCGATGAAGCCAGTCGAGACGTCACGGATTTTCTTTTCTTGGGCAATTCGGAGAAAGGCGAAGCGAGTCGGTTGGGCGTCGTGCGGGCCGTTGGAGGGTCGTGGCGATGGCCGTCCATTGCGGAAGCGTCGAATATGTCTCCGGCGTCCCCCTCACGTTGCCTCCGCCGCGCTGACACTGTGTACATCACAGTACGTGTGCCTGGGCTACTCTTCGCACCCAACCGACGCACGACCTGCAAAGCCAGGCCAGCCGACAAACATGCCTTTCTGCGAGGTGAGATGCGGGGCCAAGCGCTGGCGTTGGCGTCTGCTGCCTGTATGTGATTGGCCTGCGCACTAATATTGCGGTCCTAATGCGGTCTCACTCGCAGGGTGTTGAGATTGCTATCACGGAGGAGGAGGTCGCCACCATGCCGGGGTCAAGCGGCGCTGGTGAGTTTCGTAGCACTGCATGGTTAATCTTGCGGGACTCAGCGCGTCTTGAAGCTCTCAGCCGGCGGCCAGGGGCAGTTCGGCGCGCGTTAAAGCGACTCGCTTCTAACCGTGCGAGGGTTGCGTTTTCGGAACATAAGAAGCTGACGTCCTGCGCCAACGCTTGCTCAACCCTCAAACTAGCAGTCAAGGCCTTTATGCACAGCGCTATCGTCGTTTCCGCACCGTTGTCCGGCGCCGCTGACCATTCGCTGTCCCCCCCTGACCCCTCCGTCGTCTGCTGCTCGCAGCCCCGCTGATGCGCGACCGGCAAGCCCCCTCGCTCTCGCACGGCGACGGCGCGGGCGCGCAGCCGCCCGCCGCATCGCCCTCGGACGAGGACGGCGGCAGCAAGGGGCTTCAGGAGCGCTTCGCCAAGCACCTGCGCCGCAACGCTGACAGCCTGCGCGCGGCTGTGCTGGGCGACCGCTTCCCCACGCTGCCGGTACAGATGCGGCAGTTTGAGACCGTGGACGACGCCACCAAGCTGTGAGTCAGCCGACATGCCGAAGCGTGTTGGGTTTGACATGGCGCTGAGGGCAGCGGGCCTTCATCCGCTTCTGTTGCACTGGTTACCTTGACGAAGGGCTTCCATCGCGTGGACCGCTGTCGCTTCCTCTCCTGCCTCCCCCTGCACACACACCCTGACACCCGCCGCCGCCCCTCCTCTTTCTCCTGCCCTGCAGCTTCACGGAGACGGCGCGTGTGAACCTGCTCAAGATGAACGTCATGGCGGAGTTCATTTCGTTCCGCACCATGGAGGCAGTGGTCAAGCCCATCTGGGAGCGATTCGGGCCCTCGGAGGAGGCCGATTAAGTGGGGCTGTAAGCGCGGCGTGACTGACGCAGCGCAGCGCGCAGCTGGCTCGCTCGCGCTCCTGAGAGCGGCTGGATTGCGTTGTCGGTGGGGCTTTAGAAAGCTAGGAGCCCAGGGCACAGGCGTGGTGGGCTGGCGGCCGCGGTTCGCCCGCCTCTTATGTTGTGAGAGGCGGGTTGCGCGGCACCAGCACCCGCACTAGCCGGGGTGTGGCGGCCGCAGCGCGTCCTGGAGGGATCATGCCTCCGGCGGTGCTCGCCGATGGCGGCGCGACGCCTGGCAAAGGCGACATTGTAGGTGTTCTGGAGGGGCTTACAGAAGCAGCGCGCGTGCTAGTGGAGAGGTGAGATCATAGGTTATTATGTACGCGGAGAGTGTGTGGGATCAAGCAGAATGCGTGATTGGCGCTACATGCTCCAGCGAAGTGCACCGGGCTGAGGCTGGCGTGGTGACGCCGGCAGGACGCTGGTGACGGCTGGGCAGCTCACCCACATTGCGTCCGCAAGGAGGTGCACCAGGCTTATCAACATGAGGCATGAACGGTTTACGTTTGCTACGAGCGGTGTACACCCTGCACAGCTTTGTGCGTAAGGCATATTAGAACTGCGAACTGTCTTGGGGTTGTTTGATGGCGGTGACTGCCAAATTTGAGCAGAAGAGAGCTAAGGAGAGGCGAGGGGTCCTATATTGCCAGAACAAAACGCGGCTCGTTTCCTGTGCGACCGTGGTAATTATATGGCTGGGGCCAAGGAGTGCGGAGGCGTGTACAGTATGGTAACGCTGACAGAGCGTGTGCAATAGATACCCGGCTTGGTTTGGGAGTCGAATGGTTGATGTACGGTTGAAGATGTTGCTGCCGTAGTTCTATCGAGGTCAGGAGCCGTCGAGTCGTGGATTGAACGAAGACTGAAAGATGCTGTGTGGAGTATCAAGTGCACCACGCAAAGCGTGGAGGGTGAAGTCAGGTGTTCAGATAGGGTGGTGAAGAAGCAGAGAGCGGGGTCCTGTGGTGGGCTAATGTGCATGGCGAGACGTGGGATGGAACCAAGTGGCACCATTCTGCAAATTCATGAAGCATTGTAATGGTAGCTCTTACCTGAGACGCGGCCCTGCTGCTATGCTGCTTTATGCGAGGGAAGTACCGTAATGCAGATCACTCAGGCCTCGGGGTGGCTGCCACAAAGCTCCATTGTCCAGGGCTGACACCAGGAGACTGCTCCTGGCGGCCCTGCCGTGTTGTAGAGGAGCAATGCGTGGGGAGCAGGGGTGCATCCTGCAGTGCTGTCTGCATCCTCCGGCACAGGCACGCAGGTTCACTGATAGGCCAGCTGGCCAGGCCAGGGGTGGCAACAGGGGACACCAAACGACCTTCCCAGCTTCCCCGCCGCCACGGGTCCGCGCAAGCAGCAGCTACCAACAGGCAGCCTCGTTTCTCCCCGCCTGAGATGCCAATTCATGCACTACTTGCGACTGGACCACGACTCCACGAGCCGCTGCTGCGAAGAGAATGCGACATTACAAGAAGGGACAGTCCGACCAAGCAAGGGTGCCCAGCATCCAGGTCAGGAGATCTCCGGCCCGAAGGGAAACCGCCCTCCCCCCACCGGAGAGCCATGGGCGTGGGTTTAGCGAGCTGGCCCATGGTTCGCCTGGGCGTGCCATCCTACTACCTGAGCCTCCGAGCGTAAAGCAGGGACCATAACTATACACCCACAACGGGGCATACTTACCTTGTAAAGCCACTTGTGCGCGACGTAGCAGCTGCACAGACAGTGAAATGTCGACTCCTGCGACCACATCCGCAGCGCCAGCCGCACCTGCTATTGCCCCTGCAGCTAGCTCTCCTTTTATGAATGGCAATGTTATTGATGGAAAGGCAGTTGCGGCTAAGATCAGGGAGGAGACGGCTGCTAAGGTCGCGGAGCTTAAAGCCAAGTATGGCAAGGTAACAATTACCTAACTAATTGCTTTTATTGACAACAGCTTGAGGCTGATCTGGGCTGTCCAAAACGGTCTTCCTGCATGCGGGTGCCCTCGCCGCTTGCATTCTGTTTACGCATCAAGTATGCTGCACCAAGATGGTTTAAAACCCTGCATTCACCTCGTGACGTCGGCAGAGCGGGGGGGGGCGCTGCGCGCCTAGGGAGCGGTCCTCCCCGCCCGCTACCGCACCACCCTTCAGTTTTCCGCCGTGTACACACGTGCGCTCGTGCACGCACGTGCACACGCAGGTTCCGGGCCTGGCCGTGGTGATTGTGGGCGAGCGCAAGGACAGCCAGACGTACGTGCGCATGAAGAAGAAGGTGTGTGTGGGGTTGGGTGGTGGTGGTGGTGGGTCATGGGTGGGGGGGGGGGGGGGGGAGTGAAGATGGTGCATGCGCCCGAGCATTCCCCCCAGGAAATCTGTCTCATCCAGAATCTTCGCCGCATGGAAAACAGAGGGGATACCGCAGTTGGTGCAGAGAGAGGCAGGACTATGTTTGACACGACAGTTTGGAGAGTGGAGAGACGGTACCGCTGTACTAACCGTCGTAACCGTCATTCCGACTGAGGGCTGTGGTACTGGTGGTGGCGTGTACATGGGAGTGGTCAGTGCTAAGTCCGATTTAACCTGTGGTGGTGGTGGTGCTTGTAGAGGGCGCGTGTCAAGGGCGGCTGATGGGTGTGTGTAGGGCAGTGGCGGGCGTGTGGGGGAGCCTGATCTCGTGAGCCCCCTTGTGCTTTGCGTTGCCTGTGCTGTGTGACATGTGTGTGCTGCCCCTGCCCCTGCCCCCGCCCCCGCCGCTCCAACCCCATCTCCCTGCCCCTTCTGCCCCTGCCCCTGGCTCGTCAGGCGTGTGAGGAGGTGGGCATTGCATCCTTCGGCGCAGACCTGCCCGACACCGCCACACAGGTGCGTGCACGTGTGTGCGTGGGTGTATGCGTGCATGTGCATTTGGAGCTACAAGGAACAAATCAGAGCAGTTGTGTGTTGTAGGCCTTGGGCAGGCGAAGCTTGGGGGCGGGGCTAAGAACCGGAACCGCGGCAGTCGCGCCTGCGGGGGGCAGCAGCAAGCCCAGCCGTAACCGAGACCCATACCCCCTTCCCCCCCTCACACACACGCCACCCTGCCCACTAACACACACGCCCCCTGCTGTTCCCACTGCTTTTGCCCCCGCCGCCCCTGCCCCCTCCCTCCCCTCCCCCCTCCCCCACCCCAGGACGAAGTGCTGGCTGTGGTGGCCGGCTTCAACGCGCACCCGGACGTGCACGGCATCCTGGTGCAGCTGCCGCTGCCCAAGCACATCGACGAGCAGGTGCGGCAGAGGCGGAGGCGGAGGAGGCGGGTGTGTGTGTGGGGTGGGGTGGGGGGGCGGGGGGGGGGGCAGCCGTCCATGAAAGATATTTTGGGCCCAAGTTGTAAATCACGTCCAAGCCCAAGCCGACAGGCGAGTGGGTGCAGCGCAGGATGGGGGGTGGGGGTGTTGGGGTCTCCAGCCCTTTGCGGCCGCCGGACGTCGTGTCGTCGCCGCATCACTGCCTCTGGTTGATTATTGGGCAAGGCTGGCACTAACGTACAGCTTCCGCGGTCCGCTCTGGATGTCGGCACTTCAAACTCGTAGTTCAATCACTCTTTTCTCCACATCAACGGCTGCCCCCCCCCAGGCTGTCCTGGGCGCCATCAGCGTTGAGAAGGACGTGGACGGCTTCCACCCGCTCAACATTGGGCGGCTGGCCATGAAGGGGCGCGAGCCGCTGTTCACGCCCTGCACGCCGCTGGGGTGCATGGTGCTGCTGGAGCGGTGAGGGGAGGGGAGGGGAGGGGAGGGGCTGACCATTCAACCCGTCGTGCATGGATGGCTACCCCCACAACACGCACACACACACACACACACACACACACACACACACACACACACACACACACACACACACACACACACACACACACACACACACACACACACACACACACATCGCATACACTGTCTTTGCGCAACGTTTTCCTTGTGCTCTTTAACACACACACACACACACACACACACACACACACACACACACACGCGCGCGCTCCACGCCCTCGCACCCTGCAGCTGCGGCATCCCCATCAAGGGCAAGCGGGCTGTGGTGGTGGGCCGCAGCAACATCGTGGGCATGCCCGCCGCCCTGCTGCTCAACAAGCGCGACGCAGCGGTCACCGTCGTGCACAGCGCCACTCCCAAGGTGGGGGGTGGAGGTGGAGATGGAGGCGGCTGGGTGGCTGGGTGGCTGGGTGGAGATGGCTGGGTGGAGGCGGCTGGTTGGAGGTGGGCGGACGGTGGCTGACCGCCCCCGTCATGCCACCGACCAACCGACGCACGACCGACTGACAACCGCTATAATTTCTGCCGATTCCAGGCCAAGCCATTGTCACACTACTGCCAACGCGCACGAACGCATGCATACACACACGCTTACACACCCATACACACACACCTGTACACGCACACACGCACGCGCCTCCACAGGCGGACGCTGAGGCCATGTGCCGCCAGGCCGACATCATCATCGCCGCCGCGGGGCAGGCGCAGCTGGTGCGCGGCAGCTGGGTGAAGCCGGGCGCGGCGGTGATCGACGTGGGCACCAACCCCATCGACGACAAGACCAAGGTGGGGGAGGGAACGGGAGGGGAGGGGAGGCAGGCGTCTGGGTCCGTGCTGGCCGCTGTCTGACACTCGCTCTCACACACTGCCTCCCACGGCCTCTCACTCTTGGGTTTCGCACCGCTCAATCCGCGCTTGCCCTTACTGCCGCGCACTGCCCGCTCGCTACCACTGCCTACCTCCCTCCCCGCGTCCCGCCCTTCCGCCCTCCCGCTCCCACCTCTCCGCCCTCCCGCCCCCCGCCTCCCACCCGCCCCGCCTCCCCCTGCCCCCCAGGCCTCGGGCTACCGGCTGGTGGGCGACGCGCACTTTGAGGAGTGCAAGGCCGTGGCCGGAGCCATCACCCCAGTGCCGGGTGAGAGGGGGGAGAGAGGGCGCAGGCGCGACAGCAGGCGGAGGGAAACATAACGAGCTTGTGTGTGCGTGTATGTGTGCGTCTGTGTGTGTGTGTGTGTGTGTGTGTGTGTGTGTGTGTGTATGTGCGTGAAGGTGGGGTGGGTGGGTGGGTGGGTGGGTGTGCGTGCTCCGCACAAGGGGCATGAGAGGGGCGGAAAGGGGGCACGGCGCTGCGGGGCTGGTGCCACACAAACCCGTGCACCCACCCTCATACCCGCCCATTCCCCTCCCTCCCACCCCCCGCTGTCACCCCCCTGCCCCGTCCCCCTCCCGCTAACCCTCAGGCGGCGTGGGCCCCATGACCATTGCCATCCTGCTGCGCAACACCGCCGACAGCGGCGAGCGCTTCCTCACCGGGACCGTCAAGGTGGGGGGCCGGGTGGGCCGGGTGGGGGGCCGGGTGGGCTGGGCCCACAGACGAGCACACGCGCATGTGTGAGTGTGATTGTGTGCCTGCAGCATTGGGCTGCAGCTCTGTGAGTGTGTGCACCTTTGCATCTGGCCCCGCGCCCGCGCCCGAGTTTTCGCACGCATACAACACACAGCGTCGCACCGCGTCGCAAACACAGTCCTGCGTGTTTCCTAGCCTTGCGCTCTCTAAAACACACACACACACACACACAACACACAACACACAACACACACACACACACAACACACACACACACACACACACACATTCCCGCCACATGCGCAGGTCTCTTCCAAGCCGCAGCGCAAGGGCCTGGCCCGCCTGCTGCCCACACGCGACCAGCTGGCGTCGCCGCTGCCGCTGCTGGCGGCGGCGGTGGGCGTGGCGGCGGGGGCGGTGCTGCAGCGCGCGACCGCAGGACGCCGGTGACCACCCCGCAAGTAGGAGTGCGTGCGTATGCATCTTGAGTGCTGAATGGACGTGGGTTGGCGATGCCCCATCGAAGCCAGCAAAGCACGTCTTGGCGAGCGCTGAAGGGACATGGAAACGAAAGGGCCGTGGGTTGACAATGCCGAGGCGCATGTGCAGGCGTGGTGTGTGGCGCACATGCCCAATGGCAGCACTGGACGGCACGTGCCGACAGCTGCCAACAATGCCGTGCCCAGGGTGCAGCACCCCTGGGGGGGGAGATGTGTAATGGCGGTTTGCGGCGGGCGCTGTGATTCCAGGAGAACATGTGGCGGGTAGGTGGGTGGGTAGCGTGCAGGCGCGCGCGGCAGTGTTGTTGCGAAGGGGGCAAGTGAAGGCGGAGCAGGCTGGACGAAGGGGTGTGGGAGCTTGCGCGGCGAGTGGGGTGGGCTGGCGACAGCGCACCGCAGGCTCTCACACCCCAATGTCGGGACGATGCCCGAATGCTGCTGGGGGCACAGGCGTGTGTGCGTGTGTGTTCATGGGAGCGGCACAGAGGAGCAAGGCGGCGGCACGGCGCGCAGTGATGTGTTGCGACGGATGCTGGCGTCGGGCATGGGACCGGATCAATAACCTGGACCGGACAGACCATGAGCCCGTACCATCAGGCCGGGCGGCTCCAAACTCCTTGAGCCTTTGAGGCCCGGTCCTCTCCTGGAGACCTGGACCTACTGCCAGTGTGCCCTCCGCCACACACGCGTGTACTTTTAAGGCTACAGAAGCTCAGGCGGTCAGGCCTCAGCGACAGACTCGCTGCCAGTGAGCAAGAGCCGCATCACGCAGCAGTTGACAACATGCTGCTGTTGCCGTTTCAGCAGCATTTTGTCATTTATCACCATAGTCACACCAAGGCTAGGTTTGTGTGCTACTACATTGCGTCAGAAGACTTGGAGGCCTCGGCGTGAATCTTATCGCCAAGATGACGATTCGTGTTTCACATACTTTCTGTTCTACAGATACGGCTATCATGTCCCAGAGGAGCTCTAGCTCTGGTTCAAGCTTTGACAGCGCCGCTGGAAAGCGCTTCCCTGCTTTCGTGGTGAAGCCCAAGATGCAGGGCGAGTCCTACAGCGTGTGCTACGCGCAGTTCTCGTTCGGCTTAGGGCTGGGTGACACCAAGGAGGAGGCGTTGGAAGACGCTGAGTATGTGCTGGCCTACGGGCTGCACATGGTGGCGGACGAGGCGCCCATCCCTGAGCCCGTCGCCCTGAAGGACGCGAAGGAGCTGGCCCGGAACAGGCTCTCAAAGCTAGGTCTCCGGGAGGAGGACGTTGAGTGGGTCACAGTCGAGGTCAAGCCTGAGGCTATCAAGGACGAAGTCTGGGACTAAGCGGGGCAAGCAAGGCGTGTACGCTCCAAGTGCCTGGAAGTGCACCAACTCGGATGTCAAGTGCAGTCTGTGAAGGCATATTAAATGAGATGCTAGCGAGTAGATGGGCCGGGAGCAGGAGTAAAGTGTAGTGGATATATCTCAGGCCTCAATTGGTAATGTCGACAGTTGGTGTGTGCGATGGGACAGGGTTTAGGCAGGTTGGCGAGGTCCCGTAGGGTGCAGCTGACGCCCACACCCCAAGCAGACGGCAAACAATTTGCAGCGGCAGAGCAGAAGTGCATGGCTGGTCGAACGCCGGAGTTACTGTACCGACAAGTTGCTGGCTGGCTGGAAGTTTGCTGATGCGCATTCCTCACGCTCCGGGCGCCCGGCCAGGCGATAGCACCACACAGACACACCGCCGAATGCGAGGGCGCTTCATGGCCACTCACGCGGCTCCACGTTCCTGGCATCTGGAGGGCTGGAACCAGGGCAGCACTGGTGCCTGGCGAGCGGCACGACTGCACCACATAGCCAGGGCGGGAGGGGGGCGACCGGGCAGCAGGGGCACGGCAAAACTGAACTGATCAGCACACGGACAGGACAGAAGCTCAGTGGCTCACGGGCGGCGGTGGGTCTTACAATACATGCCGAGACAGGACCCCTGTGCCGAGAGGTTTGTCCAACAGTGGCTCACAGGCCCAATCCTCCAAGAGCGACGGGAAGAAGCTATCTACAGCGCCCGCCCGCCGCAGCCCACCCCAGTCCGCCCGCCTCTAGTCCTCGCCAACCATGTCACAGCCTGCTGAGGCTCCTCCGAGCTCCAGACCCACCTGTGACCATCGACCGTTGTGCCAGAGCCCTAGACCCGACTCAGTCCGACTCAGTCCACGGCATCAGAAGCCCACACCGCTCACGACATGCTATTCATTGAAAGCCAATGATCGCATCTCAATGATACTGCCACCCATCCCAATCCTCAATTAGTGTTCATTCGGTTTGGTGCGTTCCCGGCCGGGGCCGGCTCGGCGTATGCGCGCCGCGTCCCGCCCACAAGCCCCTGGCGCACCACGGGCTCATCAGGTGCCAGAGCCCCGACGCTGCACACGGCACGGGCCGCGTGGGGAGATGCCACACAGTGCCACACGCCCCCCTGCCACCTGCCGGCATGCGTACACACATGCGGCCTCACACGGGCCAGAGCCACGACTGCTGCCGTCCCGTCACACACGGGGGTCACACACGCGGGGAGGAGGTGGGAGTTCACATGCTGCAACAGCACTCCCCTCACGAGCATGGCACGTCCACACCACCTGCCGCCCACTACTGCTTGGAGCTGGAAACGCCTACAGCCCAGCCGCAACTGAAAGCAGTCTGTGGGTGAGCCCTCAGGCACTCTGGGCCCGCCGCCCCACCACCGCCAGGCCAAATCAGGACAGTGTCTGCCAGCTCCTCATTGCCACCAACCGCTTGCCCCCGTCGTGGCACGAGCATAACCAGATCCCAGCCCCTGTCCTTCTGGATCGGGAGGAGTGACCATGCAGTCAACACCAGGCCCTGAAAGTGCACGCACATGCACGCACACGCACAAATTGTCAACCCCTTCCCCAATGGCACGTCCTGCAAAATCGGTGTGGGTGACGCTTGGGTGACGCCGTTCACACAACGGCCCTCCCGTAGCCTTCCCTCCCGCGAATCCCAAATAAACCAACAGTAAATACTGATAAACTCCAAATTCAGACATGCGCTGAACCATGCAGCAATCGCCGCGACAGACTTCACTGCACCGCCTTACCGTCTTCACTTGGCCTGAGCCAACCTACTTGCAACAGTTGAGGCTCCATCACTTACGGTCAAGTGACGTCGCCCATCAAAATAATCATCAGAACTCTTCCGCCCCTAAAGTTATGTCTTAGCCTCCAGAATATCGCCCTTGAAATTATCTCTTGGCCCCCAGAATGTCTCCCGCCCAAGCGCTAAGCCCAACAGGCCTCCAGCCATCTGCATGCATCGCACGCGCTGTGCAAACAGCAATAATGTGCCCAGATGTGTCCAATCCAAAAGCAGCAGCCGCCAGTTAGGCAATGCCAGCAGCTCAGGCCTATGGCCGCCGGACTGCATTACCCACAGGGCGCTGCTGAATTGCGTTCCGGTTCCATTTGTCGTGAACTGGGTTCGGTCTGCCCCATTCCCGCATGGGATACGACACGGGCTCCCCAGCTATAGGGACGTTGCCCATAGACTATACGAGTATTCACATAGTAGGCAGGTTGCGCAGCTACGTAAGGTTAAGGGAGGCCCGAAGGGACGTGGCCCGTGTAACCCCAAGTCAGCGACAGCGGCCTCGCCGAGAATGTGAATCACGACAGGTTATGAGCCCCGCGTTTGTGCGGTGGCATCTCGGTATTTCATATGACAGTATTTTATAGATACCTAGATACAGCAGAGGCGAAACGTCAGCCGCCATCGTGGACTCGCCACACAGCGCGCGATAACCAGTTTGCGCCGGCGATAATATCTTATGGTTAAATGCTGGAACGGCAGTGAAGCTCAGGATGACTGAGTGAAGCTTTCGGCCTGCGAGGACATGCGAGGCGGACATTCGAAGCTCAAGTGGAGAAATTGATGTCCAACGGCTCAGGTAGTCAATCGAAGTTATGCATGAAGTGTTTGCGAAATGGGCGTGGCACGGGGTGGGCCGCGGGAATGCGAGCCTGTGTGTGCTGGAGTGCCCTAGGTCGCGAGTAAGCCATGTGCGTAGCGGGGACTGCCTGGCAAGGGACGTGACACCACAGGGACTGGTGAGATGAGGGTCGGAATGGGAAAAAAAACTCCAACCGCAGGCAATGCGTGATGGTACGTGCCTGACAGCAGTGACGGTATGTGTCTGAGTAGATTGGGGAGCGACCCGTTACGGCCACATGGAGCCGGGGGAGCAGCGGTTGTGCTGCAGCTAAGGAAACCGACAACATTCATCTGACGGACATGCAGTTGTGATCACAGCGCGGACGCGCGCATAGTGTGATAAGTTAACGACGGATTGGTGTTGAGAGCATTACGTGTGGGCACATGCGTGAATGCCATAATTCTTTGGTGCGCAATGGTGCGTGCTTTACGTGGCCGAAGGTTGTCGGCTGGCAATGGCGAGGAAGTTAGGAGGTTGGCTCGAGTGCTATTGTGCACCTGTGTGATGTTAAGGGGGGTGTCTACGTGCTATGCCTAAAAGGAGACGGCATGCAGGGCGATTTGCATGGCGCAGAGGTATGCAGAGGCCTTATCAGCAAGTGCATATCGAACCGGCTCAAAGCAATATGGCTAGTAGCTGGAGCGGGCTTGGAGGTTAGCAAATGTGTGCTGCGATGTGGCCCAATCCATGAGGATTGAGGGATGCTGAGTAGGTAGGCTTGAAACCAGCTGAGCATGATTGCTGCTGTGAAAGTGCCGTGCCGAGCCAGCTATTTGTTGTGATTACTTATGAGATTTGCAGGTTGAACCTTGGAGCTGCGGGTGCTCTGAGATGGGCAGCCCGCAGGGAGTGTCGTGTTTTTGGGGCTCAGCGGGATGGTCTGCCCCCATGCGTGTCAGTACGGTTAGGGCCCGTCCACGCAAGAAAACGCGTCATGAGATGACATGCGTGCGGCGTGCTGTTTGGTGCCTTTTTGGAATTGTTGTCTGTGATGTCTGACAGTCACAATCCCAGTCACATGGGATGCGCCTTTACAGGTTGCAGGTGGTCAGCCTGAGGACTTTCTGGATTATCAGTACGACGAAGTGTCACTTGCCTTGACAATGCGGAGACACCTGTAGTGCGATGTGTGCGTTTACGAAAGGTGACTTTACAGGTGACCATGAAGCGCGTGCGAGCACGAGGTGCGGAGGAACAAGGGTTGTGAAGTGAACGGGCGGCGCGAAGGGTAGGCGGCCTGAAGGCCTGAAGCCTATGAACCCGAAAGTTGCCGTTGCAGTGCAGGGTGAGAACGCCCTGAGCTATCACGATGATTGTTGATGAGGGAGTGCTGTCAAGCGCGGTTGAGCGATGTTAACTTCTGATCATTCGCTAGGCTTGATACAGTTCTTGTTGCTGAGGTGGTGCGGCAAAGGTGCTGCTGATGATTCCTATGGTTTTGCAGGCAGGTGTGCTGCGATGTTGTGATGGTAGATGTGGTGTTGGGTTGCCGGGAATGGGCAGCCCGCGGGGGAGTGTCGTGAACTGGGTTCGGTCTGCCCCATTCCCGCATGGGATACGACACGGGCTCCCCAGCTATAGGGACGTTGCCCATAGACTATACGAGTATTCACATAGTAGGCAGGTTGCGAAGCTACGTAAGGTTAAGGGAGGCCCGAAGGGACGTGGCCCGTGTAACCCCAAGTCAGCGACAGCGGCCTCGCCGAGAATGTGAATCACGACACCATTGCGCTGAGCTGCGCTCCGCCCACACAACGCATCATTACGGGTTACATGTCGAGATGCACATCTACCTTTCAGTGAGAGTATCCCGCATCATTTAATATCCCGCATTATTCAATATCATCAGCATACACGGCTCAGCTAGGCGTTCTGTGCGTAGCACCCACGCGGTCGTTCACGGCGCTGAGGCACGAACTTGCTGTAATATAAAAGCGTGATACACGCGATCATATCGTTGACCAGACTGCACTCGGCCCGCTCTCATGCAGCGGGCGGTGTTTCGGTAGCTCGGCACACATCCATATGGTATTTGGCCACCCAATCAGTTCGGGCACCTGTCGCAACCCCGCCGTGTACGGCCGTGCGATATTGTTTTGCCCAGGAAAAGCATGCGTACGGATCCAACCTGAACGCATCAATTACGCACGCGGTTACGTGAGTATAACTGGATATACTTTCAAACTTCCGTCATATGACAGTAGTCGAGTTTCAAGGAACAGGAAGCCCCCGGTCCACAGCCCCAGGGCCGCAAAAACCGGCCACCTTTCCCCACCCAAGCCACCAAGGTCCGTCTTGAGCCCCGCAATCAAACACCCAGATCTTGTGCAGGCATACATCTACTGTTTGACGGCTCTGCAACTTAAGCAAAGCCGAAAGCTCGGCCGGACTCAGTGCTACGGTACGCACTAAGTCCCGTCCCAGTGTCAACGCCGGAACGGGAACCGGCCCTGTCCCACTGTGTAGTATCATACCCTTCCCCGGCCTATCCCCCGTAATCACACCCCGAGCATCTGGCTGACGCATTTGAGGCCATTCCACAGTGATAGTGCTGAACGCACCCCCCCCCCCCCCGCCCCCCACCTCTTCCCTTTCCCTCCTCCTTGTTTTCCTGCTTCTCCTTCTTGCGCTGGTGCGCCTCGTACGGCTGGGTGCCGCGTGCTGCTCTGCCTCCCAAACGGCAGCAGGCCGCCTCTGTCGCTTCCGCCCTACCCTTTCCTTATCAACCCTGCAGCCTCCTGCGTCTGCCTTCTCTTGCCGCCTCTAGTTCTTACTCTGGGCCGAGAACAAACGCTTGATCTTGCCCTTCGCCCGGGCCAGAAGCGACTTGTCACCCTTGGCGGCGCCAACGGCACACCCGCCGGGACTGGCGGCGCCGCCGTACTGCTCCTGACCCGAGTCCTGGCAGCGGTGGCCGTCACTGGCGTCACGCGGCGACGCAGCGGCGGCGACACCAGCGTTGCTGTGCTGCGAACCCATGGATTCCAATGCGCCCGCGCCCGCTGCCGCCTGACGGCTGGCGGCGGCGCTGGCGGCGGCCGCCTCCTCCTGAGAAGCATGGAAGGCCGCCGGCGCGGGTAGTACACGCGTGCTGTTGCTGCCGCCGCCGCCGCCAGGCGACCCTGCGCTCGAGCCCTGCAGCGCTCGGCCGCCGCCGCCGCTGCCGCCGCTGGTGGCTGGAGCGCCGCCGCGCACGCCACTGCCCGGCGCCAGCGGCCCTGACGGCGAGTCCACGCCCACCGCCGGCACCGCCGCCGTGCCGCCTGCAGCGGCAGCGGCGCCGGGCGCCACCAGGCGCGCCGTCAACGAAGGACCACTGCCCACGCCGCCGCTGCTGCCGCTGGCGCCGCCGCCACCAACCAGGCGAGACATGCTGGCATTCGCTGCCAGCAGCGCGGTAGCGGTGGCGCTGTTGGATCCCACGGGGGCCGGCCCGCCGAGGCTGCTGCGAGACGCGGCGGTCGCCACCACCGCCGTCGCCGTCACGCCAAACGCTGCGTTGCCGGCATTGGACAGGCGGTGTGAGGCGGCCTTGTTTGTTGCCATGAGTCGGAGGGAGCGCGACGAGCGCGGCGTGCCGTCGGTGTCGACGGCGGCGGCGCCTGGAGGAGACAGGCCGCCGCTGCCGCGCGGGCTCACGACGGCACCGCCGCCCGACAGCTGCAGCTCCAGCGGCGGCCGCGCCTCCCACGCCCACGCGGTGTTGGGCGCACCCGACTCACGCGGCGAGCCCATGCCGCTGCCGGCGGCCTGGAATGCCGACTTCACCAGCGGCGCCGACATGCCGGCACCGCCGCCGCCGCCGCCGGCACCCGCCGCCGTGGGCGTTTGCGCCGCCGAGGCGGCGTTGCGCGCGAGCAGCGCCGCCACCGCAGCGCCGGCGCCGACGGCGCCGGCCGACGAGCTTATCGCCGGGTCGGCGGCGGCGCCGGCCTGCTTCATTAGGCGGCGCATGCTGCCGCCAGGGGGCACACCGGCAATGCCGGCCCGGCCAGCCGGCGCCAGGCCGCCGGCGCTGCCGTTGTAGCTGACGCGACCCGCCTCCACACCCGCGGCGATGGCGAAGCGCTGCTGGCCGTCCATGGTGCGCCGCTGCAGGGCAGCCAGCTGAGCCGCCGCCGCCGACGAGCCGCCGGTGCCGCCGCTTCCGCTGTACACATCCCTGTGGTACGGCGATCCCGGCAGCTGTAGCGCGGGCAGGTTGGGACTCATGTTGAACACGTCATCGGCGCAACCGCTGATGGTGCCGCCGCCGGGCAGCATTCCCGCGTGCATGGCTGTACCGCCGATGCCGTACAGCGCCGCCGCCGAGGGTGAGAGCGTGCCGGAGGGCATGTTGACGATGGAGCCGCACGTGCTGAGCATGCCGTGCGAGGGCATGCGCGACAGCGGCGGCGGGCGGCGGTGCGGGTACACCAGCCCCGGGATGGCGGAGGCGAGCTGCGGCGCGCCCATGGGCGTCCCCACCTCCATCAGGAGCTCGCCGTTGGGGCCCACCAGGTAGGTGCTACTCAGCTCGCTGGCTAGCTCGCCGGTATGCTGGTTGCTGAGCAGGCCGCTGGCGCCGCCGCCGGGCAGCTGCAACGGCCCAGCGCCGGCGGAGGCGCCGGCGCCGGCGAAAGCGCTGGCGAAGGCGCCGCCAGGCGAGGTTGTGAAGAGGAAGTTGTGGAGCTCGCCCGACATTTGACCAGACAGGCGAGGGTTGGCGGCGCCGCTGAGGCTCAGGACTTTGGTGCTGCCACCAGCGGCCGCCGCCGCGGCGGCGGCAGCCCTGCGGCTGGCTTGGCCTTGCAGCGCGGCGCGCATGAACGGGTGCATGGGGCGGCCGCCGCCGCCGGTGTATGTGCCGCCGGCGCCCAGCGCCGCCGCCGCCGCCGCCGTTTGCATTGGCCCGTCGGCGGCGCCGCTGTCGGTCTGCGGCCGTATGCCGGCGCCGCCTCCGCCGACCTGCAGCGGCACCGAGCTGGTCGGCAGGATCCGCCGCTGCGGCTGTGGTTGCACGGCCGGCAGGATGGTCGGCACCAGACCAGACAACACGCGAGGTCCAGTGCCGCCGTCGGCAGAGCCGGCAGCCGCGGCGGCGGCATCCGTCGCCGCCAGGGCCCGAAGGTCCACAATCGCGCCGACGGCGGCCTGGCCCGACGGGCCGCGGCCGCGGCCAGCGGCCGCCGGCGGCGGTGCTGGCGGCGCCGCAGGCGCCGCGCCGCCAGCGGCGGCGGCGCCGCGGCCCATTACGTCTGCCAGCGTGGTCCCTTCAGGCAGCTGCACGCCTTGCTCAGAGCTGCCGCTGCTGGTGCTGGTGCTGGCGCGGCTGAACAGAGCCTGCTGCTGCAGGAGCTGGGCCGCAGACGGGCTGCCAAGCGCCGCGGCGGCGGCAGCCATCGCCGCCATGGTCGCGGCGGCGGCGGACAAGTCCACCTCCGACGGCGGCCGCCTGACGGCAGGGGCGGAGGCGTCCGCCGTTGCGCCCAGACCTTGCTGCTGCTGCGACGCAGGCGGCTCCGCAGCTCCCGACGCCGGCTGCTGCTGCGCCTGCATGTGCTCCTGGACGGCTAAGCCGCTCACATTGCCGATCGACGACGGCTGCTGCCCCGCTGCCTTCATGCGCTCCACCTCCGCCTCGTTCAGCAGCAAACGGCCCCTCGGATTCCGCACACCGCCGCCCACAGGTGCAGCCAGGGGCGACACGGCGGCTGCCGTGCCACCAGCGCTGCGCTCCAGTGGAAGGGTCGGGTCGGGGCCGTCACCGCCGCCAGCCCCGCCACCACACTTTGCCGCCAGTTGCTGCGCCGCTTTCGCGCGCACCATATCCTGGATCACCTGCTCCGCCTCTGCAAAGGGCTGTCCAGCCGCCCTGGCCTGACCTCCCTCCAGTGCCTCCTTCGCCAGCGCCGCCGCCCCCAGCACATGCCCCGCCGGACCCGGCACTGAAAGGCCGCCGGCGCCTGGGCCGCTGCCTCCGCCAGCCCGCGACGCCGCCCAGCCCTGCAGCGACACCTGCTGCCCGTTGTGCGAAGCGCTGGCGGCGCCGCCAGCCGCCACCTCCAGCTTCTCCGCCGCCGCCAGTACGGCAATGGCGGCGGCGCGAAGCGACGCACTGCCGCCTCCGCCGCCGCCGCGACCACCCACAGACACGGAATCACCGTTGCCGCCGTGGACGCCGTTGCTGCCCTGGGAGCCGCGAGGGACCTCCAGCGCCGCCATCGCCAGGTCCGCGGGCGTCAGGCTGCCGTAGTCGCGGCGGCCGGGGTGGCCCAGTGTCGCCTCCACGACGTTGGCACTGGCGCTGACGCCAGTGCTGGGGCCCGTGACGGCCGCGCCGACGGCGTACGAGCTCAGGTTGGAGTGCGAGCGCCCCAGCAGGTCGCGCTGGCTGTCCCGGTCGTAGTGCCGGCTGCTGTCCGTGCTGCTGCTACTGCCGCTGCCGCCACTGCCCGGAGCGCCCTCTTGTGGCAGCAGGAACAGGTGAGGCCGCATCGGCGCGCCGCCGGCTGTAGCCGCCGCCGCCGCAGCAGCAGCCGCAGCCGCCGCAGCCGCGGCGTCGGCTGTAGCAGCCGCGGCGGCGGCGGCGTCCGCTGCTGCCAGGTGTGCCTCCGCCGCCGCCCCGGGGCCTGTAGAGGCTTTGGACGCCGGCGGCGGCGCGTGGCCCTCGGGCGTACCCGGCTGTCCGGGCTTGGCTGCGGGCTGCGCGGCGGCAAGGGAGGTGGCGTTGGGGCTTGCGTCGGCGACCAGGCTGCCCACGTAGGTGCCGCTGGGCGGCCCAAGCGCCGCAGCACGCTCCGCCCAAAGGCTCGCCGACACGTCGGCAACGGCCGACGACGCGCGCACGTTGGCCGAGCTGGCAGCGGCGGCGGCCGAGGTTGGTACGGGGATGAGCACGGCACCGATTCGTGACGCCGGGACGGCAGTGGGGCCCGTTGCACCCGTGCCGGCATCCGACAGCACACGTGTTGCCAGCTGCTGCTGCTGTTGTTGTTGCTGTTGCTGCATTGCGCTACGCGCCTGTTCGATGGCGGCGGCCGCCGCCGCGGCGGTGGCGGCAGCTGTGACCTCCTGCATCTCCACGTCGACATCGGCGGCGTCGACGCCAACCGCCGCCGCCGCCACGGCCGCCGCCGCCTCCGCCGCCGCGTCATCGGGCTGGGCGAAGATGTATCCCGGATCCGTCACGGCCGCTCCGTGCCGCGCATCGGGCGGCGCCACCGGCGGTCCCGCCGCCGCCGCCGCCGCCTGGGCCTCGACCGGCCTCGCAGCACTGACCTCTGCCCCCGCCACCTGGGCCGCCGCCGCCGCCGCCGCCGCTCCTGTACGAAGCCCCGCGCTCGCTGCCGCGGGATGCGGCTGCTGCTGCGGCCGCGGCCCCGGCGGCCCCTGGCCGCCGCCGCCACCCCCGCCGTGCAGCAGGTGCGTGTGTGGGCCCAGCTCCCTCGCCACCAGCCCTTCCAGCGGCGTACCCGCCACCAGGCTCGGCACCTCGAAGAAGTACGGCAGCCTCAGCAGCTCGTCTGCGGTGGGCCGCGCCCTCGGCTCCAGCTGCATGCAGGCCTCCAGGAACTGCACCAGGCGGGGGCCGACGGCTGCGAGGCGGGCGGCCAGGCTGCGGCCGCGCGGCGCGGGCCGGAAGGCGGCGAGGCGCGGGTCGGAGGCCAGGCGCGCCGCCATGGCGGGCGGGAAGGAGCCGAAGATGCGCATGATGCGCCACAGCTGGTCCACCGTGCTGGTGCCTACGCGCGTGTGCATTGTGTGTGTGTGTGTGTGTGTGTGTGTGTGTGTGTGTGTGTGTGTGTGTGTGTGTGTGTGCATTGTGTGCGTGTGTTAGTGTTAGAGAGCAAACAACTCCTCTCCGCGTACTCACGCCTCTCGCCGCCGCCCGGCCCCTCCCATCCTCCCCCTTGCACCCCCCGCCACCCCGCCCCCTCCCACCCACACCCTCCGTTCCCTCTCCGCCGCTCACCCGGCATGAGCGGCTCCCCCACGGCCAGCTCCGCCACGGTGCAGCCCAGCGCCCACACGTCCGCCGGGGGGCCGTAGTCCAGTGACAGCAGCACCTCGGGGGCGCGGTACCTGGGGGCGGCCAGGGGGGCAGCGGGCGGGGAGGTGAGGCGGGAGGCAGGGGTGGGACACACACACACACACACACACACACACACACACACACACACACACACACACACACACACCACGTACCCGCACCCACCTGCACGCCCCAGGGCTGCAGCCCCCCCCCCCCCAAAGCCGCACACCCGCAGTCCCGCACCCCTGCAGTCCCGCACCCACCAGCGTGTGACCACGTAGGTGGACAGCCGCTCCGCATCCCGTGGGTCCGCGCAGTTGGTGAACCTGGGGGGTGGTGAGAGGGGTGGAGGGGTGGTGAGAGGGGTGGAGGGGCGGCGCGTGCCGTGTGGTTCGTGTGTGCGGTTGCAGGGGCGTGAGCTTGTTTGGCGCTTGGACTGCGGCGCTGGCGGTCCTTTGGGAAGCAGCACCCCACCGCACACTGCACTGGGTGGGTGGGTGTGCTGTGCGCTTGCGTGCCATCGCGCCAGCTCACACACACACACACACACACACACACACACGCGCGCGCGCGCGCCCACCTGGCAAACCCCATGTCGCAGATCTTGACCACCCCGACGTCATCAATCAGGATGTTGCTGGGCTTCAGATCGCGGTGTACGATCTATGAGCAGGAGAGAACGGGGGGGCGGGGTGGGCAGGTGGGCAGGAGATGAGGCGGGTGAGCGCGGGGACAGGTGAACGGGCGGGGTGAGCAGGGTTGGCAGGTACCACACACACGCACACGCACACATGCACACGCACAAACACACACACGCCCTCCCGCTCCCACCTTCTCGCCGTGCAGGTACCTCAAGCCCAGGCACAGCTGGAACGCCAGCAGCTTGAGTGCGCGGGGCGGCAGGCCGGTGCGGTAGGTGCACAGTTCCTTATAGGCGCAGCCCTCCACGTACTCTGTGGGGGATGGGGTGGAGAGAGGCGGGGAGGGGAGGCGAGAGGGGCGTGTGTGGGCGCGTGTGGCGTGCAACAAGATACGGCATGCATTAGGAGAAGTGTATGTGTGAGAGTGTGCCAAGGCGAACCGAGCTGCCCGCCAGCGGTTTCGCCACAACCGGTTCCATACCTGCCATCCATCCATGCATCCAGCCCCTTCCCTCCCCCGCGGTCGGCTCCCTGCACCTCTCTGCCCCAGCCCCCCTGTCCAGCCGCAACAGCACCCAGCACCCTGCCTCCAGAGTCCAGACCTATGCCGCATAGCCCCTACCAATCCCCACTGCCTGACTCACCGAAAATGAGATACACTTTGCCGGTCCTGTTTGTGAAAGATCCAAAAGATGGAGCAAAGGATGAATCCATCAGGCTCCAGCACAAACACGCGTAGGCGGTCTCAGGCGGTCTAACAGGAGCTCCGTCACCCGTGTCGCAGACTCTGTCCCGTGCCCTCCCTCCTCCTTCCCCGGCCTTCCCTGCCCCTGCCCCTCCCTTCCTCTCCCCTGCCGTTCAGTAATGTCTCGCGCCCTCCCGCCTCCAGCTCTTCCATCCATCCATCCCCACGTCCCCTGCACCCGAGCGCGGTGACTCTACTATCACATCCATCCCTGTCCTCACTTGGATTTGAACGCGTCGAGAAGCTTCACGCAGTTGTCGTGGTTGATGGACTTGAGCACCCGCACCTCCCGCAGCGCCAGGCGCATGATCTGTAGTCATGACAGAAATGGAATGTACGCTGTTGCAGTACGCCCCTGTGCGTGTGCGTGTGTGTGTGACCCCTGTGTGTGCGTGACCCCGTGTGTGCCTCTCCAGCTCAAGCACGGCGCTGCGCCTGCGAGGTGCGCCTGCGCGACCCGCCCCGCCCCCCCCCCCCACACACACACACACGAGGCTTGGCGCTGGCCCACCAGGAGGTGCCCCAACCAGGGATGGAGGGCACGCGGGCGGCACAGGCAATCCCACTGCCCCCCTCCCCTCCCTCCCTCCCTCCCTCCCTCCCTCCCTGCCTCCCTCCCTCCCTCCCTCCCTCCCTCCCTCGCTCCCCTCGTGTCATCCCCTGGCTCTTCACTACCTGAGCGCATGCCCGTACGCGTGCCCACACACACGCCTTCTCGGCTGCGCTGCATGGCCCACCCCTCCTCCCAACCAGCGCCAACCGCTGTGCTCCGGCAGGCAGGCGCGGCGCTCACCTCTTTGTCCGTGTGTGCTTGTCGAAACACCTTACACGCCACGAGTTGCCCCTCCACCAGACCATCGCTGGCCTGCTCCCCCTCCGGCAGCGGCCGCACGCGGCACACCCACACCTGCGCGCGGCAGCCCGGGTGATGTGCGTGTTGACCGTATTAGTGCCCGACACGCGGCACGTGCTGAGCCCGCCATATGTGACACATGTTGGGACTCCTAGGAGTTTTGTTTTGGCCTCGGCTATCCAAATGGTTTGCGTGGCGTGTGCGTTTGAAAGCACTGGAAGTGTGCGCGTTGGGTCTTCCTGACCTCTGGTTCCAGACAAGAGCTCTTGAGTGCTTTCGTTCGCTACAAAATGGTCGGTCTCATGCCACATCAAGATTCAAGGCCTCCGTAAAGGGTTTTGTGGCAGCCGCGGACAGTACCATGAACTTCGCCCTCCCGGAAGTCGGCCAATTTTAACATCGTAAGCAATCAAGCAAGATGGTTTACATGCATATGACTTGCTTGAGATTGCATAAAAGCAACTTGGCCTCGCCGCACTCCAGACTCGGAGACTGGCTCGCCCCCCGCTGACCTTAATGACAACGTAATGAACACATTAACTACATTTCAAGCAATTCATTTTGTTGTTCACTACTCGCCCACGCTCACAGTGAGACTTCAATCCTCTGAGCTCACCTGACCATATGCGCCGCTGCCGGCTTGACCAACATACTCGTAACGCTGCGTATATGACGATCGATGCGGTCAGCAGCCGAGCGATGCACGGTCGAGCACATCCTACTAACGATAGCGGTCCTCACCTCCATATCTGTATCCGCCCTTCAAGCTATCGTGCTTCCTGGAATCCTGGAAGGCAAACTGCGTGAGCTTCCATCTAATGAATGCGTGCTGGTGAGTAGCGCTGCTTCTGCGGCGTCCGCTGCTCAACTTCAAGCAGCAATGATGTGATGCCTTCTCACTCAGACTTGTATTCAACTAAAAGCTCACTGGGAACGAAATTTTGTATAGTCGACTGGGTCGTGCGGCTAACCACCGCAACACGCAACATGGGTCACTGAAAGTTTGGAGCACGCCGCCAACTCATGTGGTGAATGCATTGCGCGTTTATCTGGCTAAGGCTTTCGTCGCTCGCACCGAGCGTGGCGAAGTTGCTGCAAAAAGGTTTTGGGCTGAGTTCGTTCCCACCAAACTCAGTATCATACTGGCGCAAGCTGCGAGTGCCACATGTTAGTATTTGATAAAACCTACTGATTACAAATAGGTGCCGGATCATTATCAGCCGGAGCGCGAAGCGACTTCGCGACTCCATGGACAATTGACTGTCGCAAGGTCGCGAGCAAAGCGACTGAGCTCTGATGTCCTGAACTATTTGAGGCAACTTATATCGACGGCAAACATCCCGGGGTAAGAAAGCTGAAATGTTGTGCCACTCGCCGAGCCATCATGCCTGAATGCCGCGGGACCGTCGCGGTCGCCCCAATCCCGTAGAGGTGTGGGGCATCGGGGAGGTGTTAACTGCTGCTAGAGGTTCAAGGGGAGGCTTGGGAATGAGTGGCCGTGGCAAGGGAAGGTACGCATGGATGGGGTGTGGACTGTGCACACCGTCGCCATGCGCTGGTGGCCCGAGCCCGTGCATCGCTCCCAAATGGGGGTAGACGTGGGGCCATCGTCCGTCTACCGATTTGCAGTCAATCCTCCCAGATGCTGCGGGGCTCAGCCCATTTTCCAGCTGTACAAAGCTGGCCCCCTGATGCCCTGGTCGACACTCCCATCCTTCCCAGGCGTCCAATTAGCGGACCGCCTAGCGATCCATGGGGCGTGCCCCGCAAGCATCACGTTATGGAACAATCTCATGATAGAAGGGAGGATCAACGGCAGGAGAGGATACAAGGCATCATTTGTAGCGGCACCCAGCAGTGAAGACCTATTCGGCTATCCCCTCCCCTGACCTATCTGGAAGACTGGGCGGCACCGCCGCTAAGCTTCATGCGTGCACGCACGGTCTGCAGGCATTACACAGCAATTTCCGGGAGGCAGCATGGCTCTTTTAAGGTCGCGGCTCTCGCGGGGCACAGCGGTGCATGAGGAGGGGGGCCTGGGGGCCTGGGGGGGGGGGTAAGCGGGGCTGGCACGAGGTCCGAAACAGGCGGTGGTGCTAGGTGCAAACTGCGTTGCCCCCATGGCTGTGCCCTGTCTCCCCCCGGCATGCCAGGTTGGCACCGGGCTTCGTTAGTTGGGCTCGGGGATGTACGGTGGCCCACGCTCCGTGGCTCCGTCCCAACCCCTGCCAAGTCTGCTTCGCGGGGTCTGGTGTTGTTCCCGCCCTAAGCATTGGTTGGCCTCGCTAGTATAAGTGAATGGGAGCCGGTCGGGATGGCAGGTGAGTGAGTGACAGCCCGGTGCGCGTGGCAGCGGCAGCGGCGCAAGGCTCAGGGCGAATTGTGACTTGTGTACGACTTCGCCGTTTGGGTTTCCGCAATTCCGCAATACATTTCGCCTTCGTGACTGCGCTCGGGTCAAGTCTGATTTTTAATTGTGACAGTAATAAGAAAGTATATCATCCCTGATCAAGACGGAATCACTGTGGCGCTTGATAAAGTGACCGAGAGGCAATGTTCGTGGGTCGACGCATTGTTTACTGAGCGGCCTTAAAAGGTCCAAGCAAAGTCCGGGGCTTACAATTCGCCGGAGCGGCCTCCGCCCAACGAATTTGCACCCGTCGAATGAACTCACATAAGGGGCAGCCCACATGCCGCACACCCGCTGCGGGGGCTCAGTTAGGGGCTCAGTCCTTCCCTGGGCTGAGTCATTTCCTAGCTGTGCGTCCGGGTCGCTGCGTGTCGTCCCTGCGTCTCCCACCTGCTGCTGCAGCAGTCCTGCCGCCACCTGCCGCCCTCGCTCACACACACACACACACACACACACACACACACACACACACACACACACACACACACACACACACACACACACACACACACACACACACACACACACACACACACACACACACACACACACACACATGTTCGATGCACACACGTCGTGACGACATCCACCCCTTCCAGCTATCGCCCCGTGCTTCCACGCCCCGGTGTTGTCACCACCTGCTCGCACAATAGACTCTTGCGTGCCTGGCTAGTGCTCTTCCACCACCCCCCGCGCGCGCCCCGTCATCGCCCTCCTCCCCCTCCCCCTCCTCCTCCTCTCCCTCCCCCTCTTTCTCCAGGCGTTGCTGCTGCTACTGCTCTTGCCCACCCAGGCGCTGCCCCTCCTCCTCCTCCTGCTGCCCCTCCTCCTCCTCCTGCTGCTGCTGCTGCTGCTGCCCCCTCCATGCGCTGTCCAGGAATGCCAACACGTGCGGATACAACCGGTCAGCCGCGTCAGCGCCCACGCCTGCACAAGGGCACGCCGGGGGGGCGGCAGGGGGCAAGGGCATGGTTCTTGTAGGACACAGGCCGGCAGCACGGTGTGGGCCCCATCCCATCCCATCCGAAACCCCCTTCCCACTACCTCCCGCCCGCATCCCCCCGCACCTTGCCCCCCCGCACCGCCTCACGCCCTCACCTGGATCCAGATGCCCGTACGCCGGCTCCACGTGGTGTAACGCCAGCGACCCGCCAGCCGCCAGCGCCGCCGCCAGGTCTGACACGTCAGCCGGGCCGGCCAGGCTGTCGGCGCCGCCGCTGAACAGCGCGATGGGGGTGGCGGGCGGGATGTGCGACAGGTCGTACTCGGGCGGTTGGTCGGCGAAACCGTCGCCGTACGCGTGGCGGTTGCATGTGTACGACCAGTACGGCGTGGTGCCGTCGTCGTACAGGTGCTCCCCGCGGGTCGTTGGGGCGGGGGAGGGGGTGGATGGCTGGGAGGTGGTGGTGGGGGTGGTGGGGTGCGTGGCATTGGTGGCGCCAGTGGCGGCGGCGGCGGGCATGCGGCTGCAGTCGGAGCCGTAGTCATAGTACGACATGCGGCGGGGGTTGGTGGCGCGTACGGCCTGCATGTAAGAACAGTTGGCAGGCCCACATGTGCGTGTGATTGGCTGGAGGGGACGGCGGGAGGGGCGGGGAGGATGGCCGCATGTATAACAGGGGAGGGCCGAGGCCGGGGGAGGGGTCAGTCAGCAAGATGCGTGGCAGAGGTACAGCGTGGCGATAAGAGCCTCACAGTGTCATGCCGGGCACACCCACACCCACACCCATACCCACACCCATACCCGCACCCAGACACCCACACACACCCGCACCCGCAAACCCGCCCCCGCACCTGCCCCCAGTGCTCCATGTTCCTCACGCTCGTGCCACTGGGCAGGAAGCGCATGATGTCAGGCAGCAGCCGCGGGTCTACGTTGCCACGCCGCGGGGCCGCCGCCGCCGCCGCTCCTGTGCCACTGCGGCCTGTACCACTGCCGCCGCCCCACAGCCAGCTTCCCCAGCCGCCCCAGCCCCAGCTGCGGCCCCAGACCCCGCCGCCGCCCGCACCCCCGCCGCCGGGACCTCCGCCGCCCCCCGCTACTACTGCTCCGCTGCTGCCGCCGCCGGTGTTCGCCCCGCACAGCAGCTCCAGGTAGGCCAGGCAGGGGGCGGGCCAGGCGCCGCAGAAGCACGCGGCGGCCTCGGCGGCGGCGGGCACGTGCGGCCCGTACTCGTGCAGCCCCATCGCGTTGAACAGCTGTGTGTTGGGGGGGCAGCAGGTAGGGCTGAGTGTCTTGGCACAGCGCAGTAATGGGAAAGGGTCGACACTGTTTGCGCGTGTATACCGTATGTGTGGTAGGAACGAAAGCACTACTACACGCAGGACAATGTGTGTGTAGGTGTGTGTGTTGTAGGAGAGCACGAGGGGGAAAAGTCCGACACTGTGCAGGCGGGCGGAAGAAAAACCAGGCTGCTACAGCAGCACCCCTGGCTATCGTCGGCAACGCTTGATGTTCCGCAAGATGGTCTACCGTCTACCACTTCCTTAACTAGTCATGAATGTAACCCCCCAATCACACACAGCCACAGCCACACTCTCACACTCACACCCACCAGGTCCGCCCGCCCCCAGGACATGGCCCGGAACACGGGGCTGCGCATGCGGCTGACGTAGGCCACGGGCGCCAGCAGCGCCGCCGCCGCCAGCCGCCCAGACATGGCGGCGGGCTGGGAGGCCAGCGCCGCCAGAGCCACCGTGGTGCCCTGCAGTGGGGGTTGGGGGTGGGGGACAGGGTAGGGAGGGGGGGACAACCATGTCAAATCCCAATCAACCGGCACCCACCAGGTGGAGTGGGGTGGAGGTGGGTGGCGAGGGTGGTGTCGGCCGTGGTGATGGCGGTGGCGAGCCCTTCCCCCTCATGCTTTCCTTACCCCCCCCCACACACACACACACTCCCCTGGCTACCCACGCACCTGCGAGTAGCCCACGTACGCCACCCGCCGCTGCCCCGTCACGCGCTCCACGGCCTCCAGCGCCGCCGGCAGGTCGCGGGCGGCGTGGGCGTCCCAGCTGAAGGCCCAGAAGGCGGGCGCGCCGGTGTGCGGGTGGGGCGAGTCCGGGTCCAGGCGGGTGTGGTTGCGGCTGAAGCGGTTGCCACGTGCGTTGGTCAGCCACACGTCGTAGCCTGGAGGGGGTGAAGGTAGGCAGCAGGCGTGTTGGTGCGGCGTTGGGGCTGTGTGTGTGTGTGTGTGTGTGTGTGTGTGTAAGGGTGGGGTTGCTTTCCACCATAAAATCGACCGGGGATGCAGGGCAAGGGGCGGTGGGATGGGCGTGTGGGCGTGTGGGGTGTAGAGTGGAAGGGGAAGGGGAGCAGCTAGCTAAACGTACTACGGGACAAGGCTGTGGGTGCATGAGGCCCCGCACACGCACACGCTCAGTTACAGCCACCCATCCACCCGCCGCCGCACACTCGCTCATCAGCACCCACGCACCCGCGTCCGCCAGTATGAAGGCCAGGCTGCGGCGCGGCCCCATCACCACCCAGTCCACCGCGCTGCCCATCAGAGGGTGGTGCAGGAAAGCCACGATCCGCCCGCCATTGGCGCCGCCGCCGCCGCCGCCGCCAGCGGCAGCAGGGCGCAGCGAGTGAGATGATGACGAGGTAGATGACAAGGAGGGCCCGGGAGCGGCGGTGGCGGCACCATCGCTACTGCTACTGCTGCCGCTGCCGCCGAAGGTGTTGTTGTTGTGATCATCACAACTGCCGCCGGCGCACACACGGAACAGGCGGAGGATGTATCCGTCCCCCGTGGTGGCAAAGTGCTCCTGAACACCGTAGCCGTGGGGGGCCACACGCTCTGCGACCAGGGACGACGTCGTGCATATTACCATACTGGGGCAGCGCCCAAGATCCGAGGCCGCCAACTAGGGTATCCCAGTCAACTTATGAAGGCGCGCAGGCAGGCACGCAGGCGCAACGCGAAGCGGCGCCCGGGATGCGGAGGGCGCGAGGCGGTCCCGCGAGCGGTGACGCTGAGGCGTGCCTTTTTCGTCAGTTTATTGGACAGTGGTTGTCGAGCACAGTCTACTCACCAGCGAAAACCTCGAAAAGCGATTTCGGTTCGCCGCTCGCTTGCATGGCGCCACCTCCGAGTCCACCAGGGCCCAGTCGGCCTTGCGAGCCCAGAATTGCAAAATCGTTGATTAGCATCATGCCGAGCGCCAAGATGGCCGCCCAGCCAATGAGCGTGTGCGTCATTTCTCTCAGTGCAGCGTAAGGTCGGCGGGCTGCGCCCCGAACAAGTTTACCAAGTGTTCAGACAACCTGCTATTTAGTTAATAAAGCCCGCGTAGCAAATACAAGACCATCATCCACCGCGGCGCTTTACGCCCTGAGCGAAATGCGCTGGTGCTGGCGTGGCATGTACGACCGGATTGTGACGCCGCCCGCCTCCACGTTCTCCACGCGCCTACTCCGCCCAAACTACTCCTGCGCGTCCCTACGTCAGCCGCTCGTCCGCCCGCTGATAACTTACCCTTCTGCCCCCCTTACCCAAATCGTTCACCGCCACACGTAAGTCAGTGGGAGCCTAGCTCGCTGCCCAGACAATAAGCTAGTACCGGTGCATGTCATCTCCACACCGCCGCACCTATAGCTACCGCCGCAAAACAGATACGGTACTGACATACATACAGCGCCTAAAGGCAGCTATAACCAATGTGTGCATGCCCGCCGGCCGCCCCGCCCTACCTGCCACCTCCCCCCAAAAGCAAGCCTTCCCCCCGTTGTGTAAAAGTAGTCAACTACTGTGAGAGCACCCAACCGGCTCGCCGCACACATTCGCACGTCTATCTGCCAAACGCAGCTTGCCTGCCTGCTGCCGCCTGGCTGCCTGAATCAGCCGTTCATGATTAGAACCCCTGCTTGTGCGCACTGGGTCACGTTGTCTAGTTGGGCTGCCCCGCCGCCGCACGCCCTGCCCGGCAGCCAGCAGCAGCAGGCCGGCACTGCTGCCATGCACGCATGCATGCATGCATCCTGAATCCTGTCATTGATCATCAGCAGGCGGCACCATTCGGGCAGCCGCCCCGCCCCTACTCGCTCGCTGTCCCACGCTGCAGCTAGCTAGCTACCGCCGCACACACACACACGCCCCACAGCTCGCTCGGCCCCGCCTCCAAACATACAGCCGCCGCCGCCGCCATCAAGCCGCCGCCGCGTTTTAATCCAGCGTCGTACTGCACTACTGCATCGTACTACTGCACTTTGCCGTACGGCCCTAGCCTGCCGCCGCCGGCGCGCCGTCCTTGCGCGGGTCTGACACGGCCGTGGCCGCCACGCCGCCGCCGCCCCCTCCTCCCCCTGCTGGCGGCTGCTGCTCGTCCAACAGGATGGCCTGCACGTCCCCCAGCTGGTCGTAGAAGGGCTCCAGCGTGTCACCCTGTGCAGAAGGGTTGCGTTGCATTGCGTGGGGGGATGGAGGGGTTTTGGAAAGAGAAACAGGAAGGCGTGTGTGTATTGCCGCACGGCGTGTCGTGCCAAGTCAGCTGCACATACGTGTGCATTCCGCCCTTGGTAGCTACGCTGCCCCCCAGACACGCACACGCCACGCCCCCTGCCCCCTCCCCCTCACCCGCGCCTCCAGCGCCGCCACCAGCCCGGGCGGCTGGCTGAAGTCCACGCCGTTGAGTGTGTAGTTCTCGAACAGCACGCTGTCAGGCAGCCACTGCGAGTGCAGCCGCGAGTCAGACACGGCGGCCAGCAGGTCGGAGCCGCCGTACAGGAGCCTGGGCGGGCGGGGAGGGAGAGAGGGGGAGAGGGAGGGGGGGGGAAGAGGGAGGGGGGGAGGGAGGGGTTAACTTTGAACCAATCCCGTAAGGAAACAGTCGCGCTGCAAGGAGAAGGAGGGGGAGAGGGGTTTACATCCATGATTATTAAGAAGTGAAGGCGTAGCCAGGTGAGGAGAAGGGGGGTTGGTACAAACGAAATAAAAACCAACGAAGGCGAGCGGAGCCCCCCCGGGCGGGGGGGAGTTGGTTGCAGCAATCCCAATGAGAAAGCGGAGACACGCACGCAAGGGGAGATGGGGGAGGCGGTAGCCGTCCGTGAAAGGCGGGGTGAGTAGCTCACTCGGTATTTACAGGCATGACAAGTTCCTCCACAAGGCCCGCAACCCCAGCCCCTGCCAACCCCTCTACTGCCCCTACTGCCCCCCCTGCTACCCCCCCTGCTGCCCCCTACCTACTGCCCCCCCTGCTGCTGCCCACCTGATCACGGTCTGCAGGATGCCTGTGATGATGCGCGGCCCATTGCTCGCACCCACCACCAGCCGCAACTGCTGCTGCTGCTGCTGCTGTTGGCCGCCGCCGGCAGTAGCAGCAGCAGCAGCGGCAGCAGTGGCAGTAGCAGCAGCAGCAGGTGGCGGCGCCAGCAGCAGTGCGGGGGCCATGGAGGACAGAGGCTGCTTGCCGGGCGCAATGTAGTTGGCGACTGGCGGGGGGTGCAGGGTGGGGGATTAGCCGTTCGTGTGGAGCACGGGGGCGGGATCGGGGAAAGGAAGCAGGGGGTAGCGGCGCGGCCCCCACACGGGGGTGAGGGCCGCAGATGTGCATGTGTGCGTGAGGACGACGAGGCGTGCGCTGCTAGGGTACGAGGGGCGCAGGTAGGCACAGGTGTCAGGGGGCTCCGGTCCCGCCCCCCCCATCGCACTACTACTGCTGCCGCCCCCACCGCCTGCTACAGTCACGGCTCCTGCTACAGCCCCTGCTGCTGCCCCGCCGCCTACCCGCCGGCTCCAGGTTGTACTTGTTGGGCGCGCCGGGCTGGCTGAAGTCGTCCATCTCGTTGTTCAGCAGCAGGCCAGTGGAGCTGCAGCAGCAGCGGGTGAGTGTGTGGGAGGAGATAGGAGCGAGGAGGAGGTGGGGGGAGCAGGATGAGAGAGGGAGGCGTGGGGGTTTGCAATCATGACCAGTAAAGCAGGTGGTAGACGGTAGGGGGGGACGGCGGGGGGAGAGGGGGTGTCGGTTGGGGGGCGGGAGAGGGAGGTGTGGGGTGTGGGCAGCAGGGGGTTCTGGGGGAATGGCTTGGGAAGCTGAGCGACACCGACGGAAGGGCAGTGCTGTGGCATTGCCCGCACCCCCCCACCTCCCTGCCCATCATGTCATTCCCGCACGCACACACACCGCGACCGCGTTGCTACATTGCATACACAGCAGTATTTGCGCTTCATTTTCATGACGGCCTTTACGACCCACCACGACGACCCCATGGCGGCTACAGCCCCCCCCCCTCCCCCCCCCCACCACCCGCCCCCCCCTCCAATTCCCCCTCCCCCCTGCAACCCCCCCTTCACCCACCGCGACACCAGCCCGCTGCCGAAGCCGGTGTTGACGGTGGTGGTGAGCGACACGGCGTTGCCCTCGCCGTCCAGCACCGACAGGTGGCTGGTGCCGTGGTCGTCGGGGCTCACGCCCGTGCGCTGGGGGAGGGGGGAGGGATGCGTGTGTGTGTGTGTGTGTGTGTGTGTGTGTGTGTGTGTGTGTGTGTGTGCGCGCGCTCTCCTAGCCTGGTGTGCCCACACACGCTGGAGGGTACCATGGGGCCGCGAGCGTCAGCGTATGAGCGTGCGCGTGTGCGCATGCTTTTCTGACACACACGGCCCCCCATCCCACACGCACGCTCACACGCCCCCCACCCATCCCTCACACACCCACCTTGGGGTTCCAGCGGCCTCCGTAGTTGGCCAGGTCCAGGACGGAGCTGTCGTTGATGGCCGCCCTGCAGTCCGGGAGCAGGAGCAGGAGGGCCCGAGGGGAAGGGGAAGGGGTTACATTCATGGTGAAGCAAGAAGCGAAGCTGTAGCGCTGCACAGCGGTACAGCAGGCGCGTCGTCGCCGGGGGCGGAAGGACGTATTGTGAGTGGGTGTCCCTCGCGCAACCTCGCCCGCCCCGAGTTACCTAGACTACCGTATTCCTCCTCGCCACTTTAACATGGACTGAGTCAAGCTGCCATTCCCCCTCTCGCCCTCCGGGGACCTTCCGCGCCGTTTTTCGCCCCCTGGGATTGGCTGGGCTGTCATACCCCCACCACCCTCTCCCCATCCCTTTGGTTTGACTTGGGCTGGTATCTACAACCCCCCGCTTTGTACCTGGCTACGACTTCACTTCGTAAACTTAATGCATGTAACCCCTCTCCCGCTCCCACCTCAGCTCCGCCGCAAAGGCCGGGTCCGCGATGTCCGCCATCACCTCCCGCACGTCCACATAGGGGGAGCCGGGCGGCGGCGGCGCGGCGGGGTCGGGGCCGGGGTCGCCCAGAGCCATGCGCACCGCGAAGGCGTGCTTCATGGCCTCCACCTGGGGGGGGGAGGCGTGTGGGAGGGTGAGGGTGGGTGAGGGCGGCGTGAAGGCGGCGTGAGGATGGGAGGGACGCAAGGAGGGATGGAGCGGGGGCCGGGACGGTGGGGGGTGTAGCAGCTGAAAGAGGTGGCAACAGAGTCTGATTTGAGTGGGCGAGGGGGACGCGGGTTCACACGGAGCCGCACACATACTCGGGGCCACACACGGGGCTACACAGACACGTGCGTACGTACCGTGCGGTGTGTCGCAAGCTCCGGCAAGCCCCCCATAGCCGCCGCCCAGGCGGCAGTAGCAGCCGCCGTGGCGTTGGCTGTAGCAGCACCATTGCTGCTGCTGTTGAGGTAGCCGAGCAGCACGGACAGCGCGAGGTACAGCACGGGGCCGGAGGACGGCGGCGGCGGTACGAGCAGTGTGTACGGCACGGGCCCAGGGAGGGTGTACGACAGCGGTGGCTGGATGCGTGGCTCAGCGGCCTGTGTGCGTGTGTGTGCGTGTCCAAGGAGAGGCGTGTGTTTGGGAGAGGTGTGTGTGGCTTGGGGTCTGGGTGGGTTCGGGGATGCAGCACGCCAATCGAGTATCAAGGGTTAGGGAACCCCATAACTCCCCTGCCCACAACCCACGCCGCCTCAAGCTTACTGACTCCCGAACAAGCGCCCACTCCCACCCACTCAGTCATCAACCCCCAACCCCACACTTACTCCCACACTCCCGCACTCCCTCCCACACCCCACACTCACTCCTACACTCCCACACTCCTACTCCCCCCCAACACACACGCACACACACACACACACACACACTCCTACTCCCCCCTACACACACACACACGCACTGCCGTACCAGTATGTCTGCCGCGGTCATGATGCCGCCCGCCGCCCGCACCTCCGCCGCCAGCACCTCGGCCCGGGCGGGCGAGTACAGCCATGACACACCGTACCGCCCCACTGCAGTACGACACACACGGTACGAATGGGCACGGCGGTACACAGTGGTCATGTACGGGGTACGGCTTTGGTGTGCCACACGGATTACCCCCCCCCCCCGCAGCATCTACCCCGCCTCCCGCGCTGGTGAGGCAAGTGTGCGGCAGCAAAGTTGCGTTCTTGTAACTCATACGTGGCATATCGTGCCCTCTCCCGCCGTCCGTGGGCCGCAACCCCCATTCGCACCTGCCTGTTAGGCTCGCACCCATACCCACCCATCCCCTCCAATCCCCCACCCCTGCTGCAACAACCTGTCAACACCATCTCCTTCTACAAATAACTGTGCAGGCACCCCCCTCCCAACACACCACCCACCAGTTCCCCCCCCCCCTCACACACACACACACACACACACGCCCCCCACCCCCCCCCTCCCCCCTCCCCCCTCCCCCAGCCCCGCCTCACCCGCCTCCAGGGTGTCTGCCAGCCGCGGCCGCGCGCAGCAGAGCTCGCCCACCTCCGGCGCCCGCCACGCCTCGCCCGAGGCCAGCGCGGAGGCGTTGGCGGCGGCGGCGGCATCGAGCACCAGGAACGCCTCACGGGCCAGCGCCGAGGCCTGGAGGCAGCGAGGTTGCAGGGAGGCAGGGGGCCCGCGTGAAGAGACATAGATAGAAGGGGATGGGTTGTGGGAGGGTTTCGGCATGTTGACGGCGGTGAGGAGCTAGCCGGGAAGCCGGCATGGCGTGCAAACGGCACATGTGGCAGCGCCAGAGCCCCGCTTCCCCTCCCCCCACCCCTCACCCTCGCCATCCCCTCACCACATCACCCCACCCTCCCCTCACCCCACCCCACCCCACCCCGCTTCCCCTCACCCGGACGCTCCCCACCCCTCCGCTCCCCACCCCACCCCTCGCCCCTCACGTCCTCCCACCCACCCTCAGTTTCTTGAGGTTGCCGGGCCCGCTGGCGCTGTAGGTGTAGTAGGGGTGTGCCGCGAAGCCGTGCCGCGCGATGGCAGCGGCGGGCGCCACCAGCCGCCGCCAGGGCAGCCGCCCGTGCCGCCGCCACATGGCCTCCAGACCCTGTGGGGGGTTGGGGTGGCGATGGGGTTCCATTCATGATTAGTTATAGAAGTTGGGAGGGGGGTTGCAGGGATGAAGGACCGACAGATGAGCGCAGTGCGCATTCAAGTGCGCATGCACGCCACCCACACACCCACACGCCCCCCCACACACACGCCCCCCCACACACACGCCCCCCCACACACACACGCCCACACACACACACGCCCACACACACACGCCCCCCCAACCACACACACACTCCACACACCTTGAGCTCCATGGGCACAGCCACCGCCAGCCCGCCCTCCAGCGAGGCCCCCGCGGGCTTGCCTGCGTGTGTGCGTGTGTGTGGGGGGGGGGGGGGTGGGAGGCGGGGGAGGTACGGCAGGGTGGGTGGGGGTTAGGTGGTGCGGGCCTCACTGGGTTACAGTGGCCCCCTGCCTGCCCGCCGTGGCCCCCTACCTGCCCGCCGAATGCGCCCCCGTGACCCCCTCACCGCCTCTCTGCCGCCCCCTCCTGAACCAACCCTTCCCCCGGAACAAAAGCTCCGCGCCACACACATCAGCCCCCATCCCCAGCTTGGTCTGGTTTACTGTGGGCTGATATCTACAATCCCCCCACCCCACCCCACCCCACCCCAACCCCCACACGCACCGCTGTACATGTCCGCGTATGCCGCCGCCGGCGCCACCTCCCGCGCGTTCACAAACTCCGCCGCCCCGCTGGCGCCGTCGCGCAGCAGCGCGAAGAAGCCGCCGCCGGCGCCGCTGGCGAAGGGGTTCACCACGCCCTGACACAGCGCCGCCGCCACCGCCGCATCCACAGCGTGGCCGCCCTCCTGCGGTTGGGTGTGTGGGGCGTGAGTGAGGGTGTTTGGGAATGTGAGTGTGGTGTGGGTGGGGTGGCTGGGTGGGTGGGGTTGTGGGGTTGCAATCATGATGTGGGAATAAGAGTGAAGATGTCGCCAGGCACAGCGGTGGGGCGAGAGAGGGTGTAAGTGTGTGCGGTGTGTGGGCTTCAGAGCTTGGCGGTAGGCCACCCTGTGATACCACGGTGCTGCTGTACCGGCGGTGTGCTGGTGCCGCAGTCGCCGCCCCCCCCTCTGCTGCAGTGTCACACGGCCGGCAGCAAGATACCTGGTGCGCCGCCAGCTGCGTCCGCACTCCACATCGCCCCGCTCCGCCCCCCCCCCCGGTGCTCCGCTCCTTTAGCTTGGTTTGGGTTAGCAAGAGGCTCGTATTCACCCACCCACCCTTACCTCCCCGTCCCCTGCCGCCCGCCCCCTGCCCCCCCCCGCACGCGCCTGCAGCACCTCCGCCCCGATGTCGGCACAGCGGCTCTGGTCCGTAGCCACAAGGCCCTTGGAGCCGCGGACCTGTGAGAGGACGTGGGGGCGTGAGGGGGCCAGGGAGGGATGAGTGGGTGGGTGAGAGGGTGGAAGGGCCCTGTGCCGGCAGCGCGACCATGCGCACCGCTCCCAGTCTGCACTGCACTGCAAGTACTGCCCCTTGGTTCCGACCCCATACCCCATCTCACCCATCTCCCACCCCGCGCGCCTACCCAAACACGCATGGCCCGCCAAGCCGCGCCCGCGCCACACACACACACACACACACACACACACACACACACACACACACACACACACACACACACACACACACACACACTCTCCAACACGCACGCACGCACGCATACACACGCACACACACACACACACACACACACACACACACACACGCGCCCAGGGTGCGGAGCATGGACGCATACAGGTGCATCGCGGGGTCAGGCCGAATGGTCGCCCGTGGGGTTCCAGGCTTATCGCGGGTAAGTATGACTACCTGGGTCACGACAGTCACGCGACGCTCGGTAAAATGGTGGGTATCGGTAAGTAACTCCGGCGTCGTCTGGGCGGGCTTTCGTTTCGTTTTTTAACACACACACACACACACACACACACACACACACACACACACACACACACACACACACACACACACACACACACGCGCGCGCACCTTGCGCGGGTGTCCCCGGTAGTCCGCGTCCGGCCCCGGCACTGGCCGCGCGATGAGGCACAGCAGCTCCGAGTCCGTGCACCCCACGATGGCGCCTGCGGCGTTATAGCACCGGCAGTAGCAGTGGCAGCATCAGCGGAAGCAGCAGCGGCAATGCGGTAGCAGTAGCAGCAGTAGCAGCGGCAGTAGTGATAGCAGCTGCAGCAGCGTCACCGCAGGCGGCAGTAGTGCAGTTGCAGGAAGAGAGCAAGGCACGTAGCAGGCGGCACGCAGCGACAGCTCCTCTGCTGCGCGATTGCGGGAGTCTGTTTCCGGTCTCGGTAACAGCGCCCGCCACCGCACGTCCACGCCCAGTCTGCTCACCGGGTGGCACCGCAAATGTGGGCTTGCCGGAGCTACTGCTGCCGCTGCTGCCGCCACCACGTCCGGCGAAGGTGGCAGTCATGACAATGAGAAACACGAGCACAGCGGCTGCGGGGCGGGGGGAGGAGGGGCCAGCAGCGGGGGGGGGGGATACTGTGTCGGTGTTCTGGTGACGAGTGGGGGTGGGGTTTGGCGCGGAGCGTGTACGGTACGGCTTTTGGCGAGGGACCTAGGGCTGAGGCCAGGCCTGGACAGGGGGGGGGTAAGTCACTTGGTCAGGCAGGCACGCCAATGCTGCTGTGCCAGCGTTGCCGCCCGGGGGGGGCGGTAAGGGGGAGGGGCTGCGAAGGGTCGCGCCACGACCGCTTCGCTGGGCTTTTCCAGCGACGTGCATTCCCCGCCAAAACCACGTACCGAATACGGCCCATGCCACCACTCCACAGCGCAACGAGTTGGGGCGCTTGCGCGCCTCGTCGCCCCTGAGGCAACAGGCAGGACAAGGGTGTCAGGACAGTTGGCCCATGGCATGCCCCTTGGCTACTTGCCGCGGGAGCGTTGCCTTTCTGGCTCTGCTAATATCTTACCTAAGCAGAGGCTGCTCTGCTGAAGCCTCTACATCCATTGCCGCTGCCGCTGGGCTGCTTGTGCTTGGGGGTTCTCCAGAGCCCCAGGTGGTTGACGCGAGTGCCAGTTCAGGGCGCATGGGTCAACGTGTATAAATAGAATCTTTCCAGCAAGGCATCACGATGGAGGTTCACGTGCGGCGGGCCCTTTTCGCTGGCCTCGCGCGCGCTGGGGTTTTCATGCGATTGGGCGCCAAGTTTGACGCGATCTATACATTTTGGTCGCCTGTACACTTGGCATTTTCCTCTGCCATTTCATGTTTGTCACATGCGTAATAGAAGGCGACAACGCACACACAACGCCTCAGCCTGAGTACTGTTGCGACTTCTTGGGCGCGCATAGATGATGCGACCTCAAAAACAACTATTGCATCACACGTAGTCGATCGCGTCTAAATGCTCGCTGCGAGGGCCTCCGCGACTGGCCCAGCCAAACCCCAACTCTACGCGAGCACGCCACCCTCAGCGAGCCCCCCTGCCGGTGGTGGGATGTGGCGCAGCCTCGCCACCTCGCACGGCCGCTGCTGCCTCCTCGGGTCAGCGCCTCTGCAGCTCTCGCCCAGTCGCTCTCTTAGCCTCGAGCTGCTGCGTCACCGCGTCGACCGATCTGGGTCGGCGCCGTGCCGAGCAGCAGCTGGCGGCGGCGGTGCTGCCAGCTTTGAGGCGTGGCTGGCACAGAACCCCCTGCCGGGCACCGCTCGCAACAGCAGTAGCAGTAGCGGTGGCGGCAGTAGCAGTAGCAGTAGCAGTGGCAAGGGTGTGGCATTGGGCGCGGCATTGGAGTCTCCGCCGGCTTCGCGAGCCCGGCAGCGCAAGGGCAGCGGCGGCGGCGGCGGTAGCAGGCAGCAGCGGCAGTCGGGGCGACCTGAGCAACGCGCGCACGAGTGGCAGCCGCCACCGCCGCCGCCGCCTCCGGCACCTGCAGCGGTGCGGCGGGCGTGGGAGTTCCCGGTGGGCTGCACACGGGAGGTGTTGGAAGCAGTGTTCCTGGGCCGGCACACGCAGCCTTCAGCGCCGTTAGGTCCACCGCCGCCGTCGTCGTCGTCGTCAGCGTCAGCGCCTTCAGCACCTTCAACATTGTCATCGCTGCTGACGCCAGCTGCAGTCGAGCCAAGCGGGTCACTCGCGCCGCTGTCACGCACGGCCAAGCCGACAAGGGCAGCAGCGGGGACCCTGCATGGGCAGGCGGCGGCCGCTGCTACTGCCGCCGCGGCTGCTGCTACTGCCGCCGCAGCTGCAGAGGGGGTGCACTGGGACCCAGAGCGGCGGGCCTTCAGCGCCGGCGGCGTGCGGGTGCTGCTGCCGCGGCTGGCGCCGCGGCCTGGGGCGGCGGGGAGGAGCTCGGGGGGCCAGGAGGGCTGGGAGCTAGGCGGCAGCGGCGGCGGCGGCTTGGGGGCTGTGTGGGGCGTGGCAGACGGCACTGAGGGCCGGAGGCTGTTGCTGTCCTACCTTGACAAGCTGCAGAGCATACAGCAGGGGCAGCAGCAGCAGGGGCGGCAGCAGCAGGGGCAGGGGCGGCAGCAGCAGGGGCACGGGCCGCAGTATGGGTGGTCGCCTGCAGGCCTGCAGGCGCCGGCACTGCCGCCTCCATCTGGGTTGCCAGTAGCAATGGCAGCCGGCGGCGGCGGTGCGAGCAGCGGCGCTGCGGCGGTGCAGCTGGGGGCCCATCGGCAGCCAGAGGAGGGCACGCAGGGCGTGGAGGTTGGGGAGGTGTTGATGGCGGCATTGGATGAGGGCCTGTATGAGGGGATGGTGGAGGGCATGGATGAGGATGAGGATGAGGTGGAGGAGGATGCTGAGGACGATAGCTTGTTGATGCAGCTTCTACTGGAGCAAGCGGGGGAGCATGAGCTGGGAGCGGAAGCAGGGGAGCCGTGGGCAGTGGGCAGTGGTGCCAGTCGGAACGGCAAATGCAGCAGCAGTAGCAGCGGCAGCGGCAGTAGCAGCAGGGGTGGACGGGCCAGTGATGGCGGCGGTGCCGCCGGCCCGCTGCTACAGCCTGTCAACACAGGCATGGTGCTGCTGAGTGCGGACAGGTGGGGGGGGGTGTGCGTGTGATGGGGCCGATTGCGTGCGTGGCCGGTTGCGTGTGTGGCCCGTGTGCGTGTGCGTGCGTGTGTGTGTGTGTGTGTGTGTGTGTGTGTGTGTGTGTGTTAAACAATAACAAACGGAAAATTTCCGCCGTGTGTGTGTGTGTGTGCTTGCTCGTGCCTGCGCGCTGTCTGCAGCCCTCGGACGTCCCACGTATCTGCTGGGGGTCACGTGACCGTGTGCGCCTCCCCTCACCACTCTACTCCGCTTCACATTCCTCTCCGCATACACCCGCACACACCCACACCCACACACGTGTGTGTTTCTAACACGTCTAACATGTGTGGCTGTGCACAGTGCGGTGGTGGCGGTGTGGCTGGGCGGGCGGCTGTTGCGACACCGGGTGCACACAGGATACACGGTCAGGTGGGTTGAGCGTGCGTGTGCGTGTGCGTGTGCGTGTGTGTGTAAGTGTGTGTGTGTGTGTGTGTGCGTGCGTGTGCGTGTGTGTGTGTGTGTGTGTGTGTGTGTGTGTGTGTGTGTGTGTGTGTGTGTGCGCGCATGAGAAGGGTTGGCGGGATGGTGCTGGGGTGGATGGGGGCAGTCAGAGCCAGACCGTGGGTCTAGACCCGACATGGGAACATATGGAGAACGTGTTTGCAGGAGGGACCGCGGCTCACCCGCAACATCTCAGGGGCTGCTGCCCACACACGTGTGCTTGTGTCTTCATCACCTGCGCCGGCCCTCAGTCCCAACCCCATCCATCCCTTGGCACCCGCGCATACATACGTGCAGAAGCATCTCCTAACACACACATCACACATGAGACACAACCACACCTGTCCTCACACCCACACTGGCACACCCCACACTCCACACCGTCACACTCCACACCGGCACACGCTCCACACAGGCACAGCGCGGGCGGCTCTCAGGAGCGACACGACCGCACCGGCGGCGGCGCGCGCGGCGCGGGCGCCGCACTCCGTCGCGCCGAGGTCGTCCGCCTGTGGAGCGCCGTCGCCGCCACCCTCAACGCCTGGGCGCCGGAGCTGTCGGCGTGTGAGGTGCTGGTGCGCAGCGGCGACGTGCGGGTGTGGGCCTCGTTGTACGGCGTGCCCGCCAGGCCGCCGGCGGTGGACAGGCGGGACGCGCGGTGGGAGGGCGCGGGGGTGCCTGTGCCGCGGCCGCGGCTGCGGGATGCACTGGCGCTGTGGGGGCGGCTGTGCCGGG